>NC_025695.1:42365664-42406016 GCF_000633955.1 Camelina sativa
AACAAATAATTTTATTTATTTATTTTAAGTTGATAGTTTTTTCATTTTTTTGCCAAGCGGTGATGGAGGTGATGTTACTTTCTTATTGACTTTAACAAACAACTCAATGGCATATGAGAACATATCATGCGATCATATAGTAAACTAGTAATCGTTCGTTTCTTTTATATAATATTGCTTTATTTCGAGTTTTTATCATAAATTACTAGTCTCCATTTTCGAACGAAAATTAATTATTGATGCACTGTTTCTTCATAAATAATACCTAACTAGGTAACAATCTGTGCAGAATAAATTGATTTAAAGAAAATTATTATCTTAAAACTAATATATATTGGTGTTAAACATAATATGTAACTAAAATATTTTATTTATTTATTCAAAACTGCATTTTTTGTGTAAAAGATACATTTCACCCGTAAATTTTTTGAATGCGTATAAGCTTTTATGGTAAAAAAAATATTGATAAAATGTTACTATTTATTGCAACATGTATTTTGTATAGTTTAAAAATCAAATTTATATCTTATGATGTTTTATTTTATAATAATAATAATTTTGCATGTTTCTTTTGTAGCCATAACAACATATACTGAATTACTCAGTAGTTTAATTAATTTATTTTATTATATGTTAGTAACAATCAGATTCTAAACTAAATTTTCGGAAGATAATCTAATTTATTGATTTAATATTTTTGATTAGGCTATTTAAATATTTTGAGTTAGTTGGTTTGTTAATATTTTCTAGAAATGGCGGATTATTACCAAAAACGATTATGAAAAAATTAATGAAATTCCAAAATCACGTGTAAGAATACATTTCACCTGTGAAATATGTGAACATGGTAAAGAAAATATTTATAAAATGTTACAATTTATGGCAATATATATTTTTATGTGTTTTAAAAATCAAAATTATATTTATGGTTTATCGAGTAACTATAACAATTTTGCATAATCTAATAAGCGCTCATTTTAAATATATTATGAGATTTTTTGGGTACTAAGTTTATTTATAATGATAAGGATTACTGTCTCATTACTTTTTAATAGCACATAGATGAATATACAATTAGAACGTATATTCCTATTCGGTTATCAATATTTCTATTTTTAATAAATAATCACACTAAATGTTGAGATTAATTAGTTTACATACTTAGATATATATATATATATATATATATATATATATATATATAATCATACATCTTGATATCCCCTAATTTGTTATCATTTTATATTTATTTATGAATATATATAAATCTATATTTATTGGGAATTAAGTTTCTTTTAATGAGTGGGAGATAATTCAAGGGTAATATACTTCTTTTTATAATCAATTATAATAACTATTAAAAGCTTGTTATTTAAATTATTATGGTAATAATACTAACAAAAAAAATAACATTTTGTTTTTATATTACTATGTTAATAAGTTATATGTTCTTTATTTTTATTAACTTTATATTAATTGATATGTTTTTATAGCCTTTTCAAATATTTTACTTCAAATCAATATTTATATCAATATAACTTTTTTTTCTTTTTTTATCAAACAGATGTTATCATTCCATTAAACTAACATGTAACATACAAGGTAGAAAGTTTTTTCAGGATACAACATAAAGGGGGCTTACCCAAAGCATAAAACAACAAAGAGACATAAATAGATAGGGACAATCGATAGTAAGAGCTTGAGAGCTATGAACCACATGCTAGGAAGCAAACTGGAACCTGTGAGATCAAGGCAAATCGATGTGAACTCCATGAGCAGGTCAGTGGAGGAAAAGGTGGCCATTGTCTTGGGTCGAACATTATGTGGCGTTGAAAGGGTCAAAGCTGACTGTCTTACCGGAGTGAGGGGCGCTACTCTAGGTAGAGCTTTGATAAGAGGTCGAGCAAGGATAGAGCTCTGAGGGCCGATCGCTACTAGAGTAGTTGCAGGTCCAAGATTGAGTGAAAAGAGCTTAAAGAGGTTATGGTAACCACTACTCCATGGAATGGATGTCATAATACCACTAATCTTCAAGTTTTTATGGGGGTCTTCATAAAGTAGATGATTTGCGGTTTTGAGAGCTTTGCAATCATGCGAGGTGGAGATAGGAGGCTGGTGAAGGCTCGGTAACCCCAACTCTGCATAGGTGTGATCATAATGCCAAGCTTCACCAAGCTGTCTCCATCAAAGAGAGCATCCCTAGGAGATCCGACAAACACGGTTTTCAAATGACTCTTATACCATTCTAGCAACGATGGTGACTTAGGGATCAGAAGCAGTCTTCGAACTAGTGATACCATTAAGAAAACCAAGTGTTGACTAGGATGGGAGAAAGTGGAGTTTAGACCAAACCTGGATTCACACTGAACTCGACACAAAAGGTGCTCAAGCAAATTAGAAGAAACCAATATTCTGCTATCGAGGGAACCTCGTCTTGACCAAGCAGAAAAAACCGATACTAAACAATTTGATCTTGATATAAAGCAATTATAGACGAGTCTAAGTAGGTTCCATTGCAGGGATGAATCATAATCTAGGCAAAGTAGACTATCTACCAGGGTTCCGAGATAAGATTGGGGAGCAAACCTAGGCCGAAGAGATAAAGAGGTAGGGACAGAGCAAATCGGGGTTATGAGTTTCTTCGTCAAGATCTTCAACGGCTCCGACGTCAACACAGAGCTCCCGTCCAGCTGCAGCAGAGCTGGCGATAAACATTAGTGGGCTGCAAGCCTAATATTTTATAATTACTTTTAAAAGCAAAAAAAATTGATATAGAGGTGTTGGTATTCGAACCTTGGTACATAGGGTTAAAAATCAACTATTTTTACCACCAGATTAAGAGAACTTCACAGGATAAAGGCCGATTAATGAGTAGATATTGGCTGACGGCCGCAAGCACCTCCTTGCTCTACTTGTAGTCCTGACCGGTTCTGAACTGCAGCCAAGTAAAACACTTGGAGAGAGGATATAAATCCGAGGATCGGAGAGATGTTAAGGTTAATTGTGGAAAGGGCCAGATCGAGAGATAGTCTCCACGATTACCAGGGCATTCGGGGGTTGAGACTGTCATTTGAAATGTCTTACCTATTCTATTTTATATGTCACATACTTCGTGAGCGTAGACGAGTTGTAAGTGGATTACGTTGCGGTCATTATATAAAAAAGATCCGGAAATATGACGACATAGATAGATTGTTGTCGACTGTTTCTGACCAAATGAAAGAAGATTATTGTCGACTGAAAAATCAAAGTCAAAATTAATTGTCTTCAAGGTGTGATCCCACCGTTCCTTAGGTTAAAGTAGATACACTGTCCATATCATGCCTCGTTGTCATTCATTCCAATATATAGTTTTCTTCTTATATATCTCATACAAAATATCCAATTTTTGATTGTTTTGTTCTGTGGATTAACACATTTACGATTCATATTCTCCACTTAATTACATTTACATACGGTGGATAGCATATTTTATGATATGTACGGTGTTCAGGTATCCACTTAATTACATTTACATATGTATGCTGTTGGATACCAATTTGCATCATAAAATGGGGGTAAAAAGAAACTTAATACAAAAAAAATAATATTAACACAAATTGTCTTTCGTTTTCAATATAATCATTGTTCCTTCTTTAACAAACATTAGTTTTTTTTCTGACAACAAATATAATACTCCTACTAGTTTTAAGATCGTTAAATATTTGGCAGAGCCGTAGATTTAGTAATCGACTATATATATTTTCAAAATTCGAAAGTTCAAGATTTGAAATTTGGAGTTTATTATTGGGCTCAGGGAGATTCAGAGTTGTTTTTTTTTTTTCATTTTCTCAGGGGATAATTATGAGTGGGTTGCTTTTGCAGATAGATATATTTAAAGCTCCAAATAAATTTTTGCATGGGATAGAATTTTGTCGCCACCTTTGACGTAAGCTTTGTCTCGCTACCATTATTAATCCTATGGACCATTTACTTTTTTTCGTTTTAACAAAATTCCTAATCACCATTAATATTATTTTTGTTCTTATTTGCCCTGCCTTTTATATGAAACAATGTTGGACGTAATCTGTGACTAAAAGGGGGAAAATTGAAGCAAAAGATAACAAAAATGTTTATTGGTTACGACTTACGAGTGTGGTGAAAAATATTTTCATTATAAAGTTTATGTTTGAACGATAATATAATAATGTGGTTAATTCATATTTTCATATATTTTCGTAAATAATGAATCAAAAAAGAACAATGTGAAAGGGCAAATGGTGAAAAACATGTTACTTATTAATCAATTACTTAAAAAGGTACAATGGAGACCATTGACATAGCGGATGAATTGGTTAAGGGCATCTCCAACTCACCTCTATATTTGCTTTTTAACTCTATTTTAGAGTAAAATCTACTCCAACCCATCTCTATTTCTACCTCTATAATAGAGATCTCTATTTTTTCCTCTATATATAGAAGAATTCTATTTTTTCTCTATAGTAGAGTTGAACTTTTTTATTTATAAAATGGTCCTTGAACTTTTAACACTTTTATATTTATGATCAAAATAAATAAAATGTATATTTAAATAGTTTAATAATAATTTAATGAAGTGGAGGTTTTGTATTGAACAACACAATACTGAAAGTTTGTCGTAAGATTCAATTCTCATATCAGATAAACAAAAATAACAGTCAAGATTTGGTATTTAAAAGTTTGGAAAAATACACTAATATCGATGGTTAAAAAAATCTACTATGTTTTATTATTTTATATGATGCAATATATTTTTTTAATAAATGTGATATTTAAATAATATTTATGAATGTTAAAAATTTAAATAATATCACAATTTTATGAAAATTTCATAAATTAAATGGGTTAGTTTGCAATTTTTATAAGTAAAAGGTATTAATAGTAAAATACAAAACGAATCTCTACGAAATATTCTTTTTTAGAGTAAAAAATAGAGGTATCTATTTGAGCAAAACTCACCTCTATTATAAAGTTTCTCTATTTTAAAGATAAAAATAGGGAAAACCATTAGAGATGGTCTAAGCTCTATTTGACATATGAATCAAAACATTTAGAGTGGAAAGTGATTTCTCTCAACTCATTAACGGTATTTCAACAAGATCCCTCGACTACCTCGACTCGACTCTGAGCATCTAACTCTGAGACGAATTCAGCTAAACATGCTCTCATTACAGTTTGTTTAAGAAACATGTTCCAAAATTTTGAAAAGGTTTTCTCGTCGTAAAGAAAAATAATATTTCTGTTATTTCATTTTCAATTAACTTTTTGTTACTTCAAAAAAAATTTGGCCTTTAGTAGCACTTTTTACCAACAGGCCACCCGTGAAACCAAATTCTCACTCTGACGCATTTCAACATGCAACAAAATTAGAAGTAATTAAGAATTAAAAACTACATTCCAAATTCTATTGATTTCAATTCTCATCATAACGATAAACAAATTTATCAACAAAAATAACAATTCACTCTTCCCCCAAAAGACCAAAACAAAACAAAAAAAACACTAATATTTTTAGGGTTTGCAAATGACCACAAAGCAAGGAAGCAAAGCTTTAGGATTAAGCAAATAAAGCTCCTCCACATTTGTATACAAACCAACTTTGCCAGCCAATGAATCAAACCCACTCATCAACCCATTCATCTCCTCCACATTCTCCACCGGCCTATGAACTCTCCCGGCTATAACCCTACAAACAATCAACACTTTCCTCACCGTCCGATCAACATCTCCACTCTGATGATCTCCACCGTTAGCCAAAATCGACTCAAACGCTCTCCCACTAGTCGACGCCGTGAACACACCAATCCCATTGTTCTTCTCCTCCCGTTTCGCCGAGAACCCGTTTCTTATAATCCGACAAACACTACACTTATCCGCCGTGCAAAGACTCGTTGACCCGTTTATACCTAAACCACAAGCCACTGTGGTTCCGTGGAACCTAAGCAGCTCGTTCCCATCAGCTAGACATCTCGGATGCTTCTTCTGGAGTTTGCTCGCTCTGATTTTAACCGTCTCTCTGTATTCTTCGAATCTAGCTAATGTCTTTTGCATATTGTGAACTTTTAATACTCGATCGATTCTTCCACATTGGTTATCTGATTTTAACCAGCTCGTTCTGCATATTATCTCCACAATCTTTCTTGATGAGTCTCCTTCTACTAGCTCCGATACTGCAATTTTGAGGACGATTTGATCACATTAACAACCTTTTTAACCTAATTTCATAATCAAAATCCAATCTTTTTGATAAAGTTAAGATTGTTTTTATTACCTAAAACTGTAAAACTCTGTTTTTTCGATAAAGTTGAGATTTTTAAGAACTTTTTCTCCTAAAGTTGGAAACTTTTTGTAATTCTGAAACCCAAATTGCATAGTTTCGATTGTGAAGATTGGAAAAAAAGATTCGAACTTTGAGATACTTACCGGCGTGTTTAGAGAGATGATGAGCTTCAGCAGCTTCAAGTTTATTGAACTGTTCACCACATTTATGACAAGAAACAGAGGAGTTCGAGTTGCCTCCATTAATGGGAGAGTCTCTGTTCATCTCCAATGAAACTCTCCTGTTTGTATGAAACCCTTCTCCTCTGTCTCTCTCGGACAGAGCAGAAGATCCTTTTTTTGTTTGGCTCCGGTAAGAAGCTGAGCGGTTAAGATAATGCATCGGTGTTCCTGGTCTCAACATACCCACATAAGTCGTTGACCGACCATTCCCTCCTCCTCCGCCGCCGCCGGAATCTGCTGCTCCGGCAGGTGAAGCAGCCATGTCTCCTCCAACACCAGTGATCTTAAGTTCGCAAGTTGAGTTACTGAGGATAACTTCATGAGTAATGGGATTGAGAAACTCATTGCTTCCAATAGAACGAGGACTACTTATTGGTGGTGGTCTATCGAAATGTCTTTTGCTTCCATGGATTACGTCTTTGAGATTCGCTATCGATCTTGAACATCCTGATAAGCCACCACCGCACACGGCGGCGCCTCCGATGCTGGAGTTTCTCTTGGTCGAGATGGTGGAGAGGTGTTGTTGTTTGGTGTTGTTGGTAGTGGATGGTTTAGTAGGGTCGTGGACATCAGATGGTTCGGATTTACAGTGGAGAGACTTCTTGAGTGAGAACCAAACAGTTGGGATGTTCTTGTTCTTCTTCTTCTTCTTTTGGCTTTTTCTACTTGAATCTTCCATTGTTCTTTGTTTGTTTGGATATCTCTCTCTCTCTCTCTCTTTCTCTATCTTCTTCTGAAATTTTTTGGGGATTTTTATTTTGGAAGTGGTACTATAATAATAAATATAAATGAAAATATTAATGAAGAAGTAGAAGAAGCAAAATAGGCAAGTGATTTTTTTTTTGTCTTGTACTAGTAATCTAGTATACAGTTGAGATTATTAAATGAGATATGAGAAAATAATATGGTTTTAGTATTTTTTTTTTATAAGAAGGCATGTACGTGCATATGAATCTAAAGGATGGTCTATAATGTCTCACTAGACTCAACTCATCGATGTAATAACACGAGAGAATGTTTATTTCATTTACTGCTTTTGCGAAATCTTATAAAGTGTAAAAAAACTTAAAAAGACTTCACAAATCACCCAACACCTGTTCATGTTTTCATGTTCATGTTCATGAATCATAAAATAGTATACTCATTTTATTGTATTATTCTAATTAGTCTTTTTATTCGTTAAACTGAATATTGGAGTGATGGAGTCCCTTTTCTGGTTACAATTTGATGCAAGGTAAAAAAAAAAAGACAATCTAAATTTCATGAACTTTTTTTGGTTAATAATTTCATGAACTTTGCATTCATTAAGAGGATGAATGTTAACCATAAATCGTAATGAATTCAGTAAGTTTGGTTTTTTTAAAGATACATAAAATATCTTTTTTTCCTATAATTACTTGCCGTGTAGAGAATTCATGTCTCCAAAGCTTTGGAATTTCCTTTAAACTGTCTCTTACAAAATTTAATTACAGTTAATACAATCGTCAATCAATGAGTGTGTAGTGGGCAAGTTCACCGGTGAGATTCTACGAATTGTAGTAAAAGACTACGGTAAAGTTTGTTCCAAAAACAAGAAAAGACTACGATTAGTCGTAAATAAACAAATGTCATATTTGACGAATCTAATATTTGGACTAAGCTTTCTACGATGTCCGAAACCTAGTCAGGCTAGAACTATGTATTCACTCACTTATCATAACTAAGTTCATCCAAACTATAATGATGACAAATTGTTGTTCAATGACAACTAAATGAGAATTACTACGTTTTGAAATAAATTGAAAACAAGAACATTGATTCCAATTCATCAACTCACTTCTTTCCGCTTGCATCTGTCAATTCACTCTTAAAAGCCCTCCCACAATAGCAAATGAAGCGTTCTGACATTTCTTGGAATATACTAATCAATTTACAGTAATCATCAATATGTACATTATCTTTAAGACAAACAAAACTTATGTACATTAAATATTACGACAAAAAAATATATATATAAACAGTAAAATCTCTATAAATTAATAAGATCCGGACCATGAAATTTTATTAATTTATAGAGGTTTTAATTTATAATTATTAATTTATCAATAAATTAATAATTATTAATTTATGAAGAGATTTTCTCATTTTTATATTGAAATTTTTCTATTACAAAATAAGATACTTTTGTTATCATTCACATTTTTAAAGAATTTTCTTAATTTATAATCTTGGTTATCGTAATAGGATGAATGTCAATTATTTAATAAATTATCTAGATAAAAATGAGAAATGTTAGAAGTTTAGAAAAAATTGTTACTACTATCCTTCATGGTAATTATGAAGTCGCAGAAGATATTGTGGTACCTTTAAAACCAATTACTAAAGAAGCAATTATCGCATCTATGATTCTTCACAATTTATGGATGCGATTTGAAAATACAACAATAAAAAAATTAGAAATGAGCTCCAACAATAATGCAAATTTAAGAATAGGCAAACAACGATAAAATCATATTTCACTAGATTTTTTTAGATATATATATATATATATATATATATATCTCAGTTTATATGATTATTAATTTATGATATTGTTGGGACCATATTTTTACATAGGATTTCCAAAAAAATATTATCTTATTATTTTATCGAAATGTGTCATTTTTTACACTGGCCTAACTCGGGACTGGAAGAATTTATTAATTTATAGCGAGTATTAATTTAAAAAGTATTAAGTTATAGAGGTTCTACTGGATATAGAGCATTTGAAACTTCATATAAATATTTGCACACAATTAAAAAGAAAATTACGACTAATATACCATGTAACTTTTATCACTCTAGTAAGTAAATACAATAGTCTTGAAATATATATATATATATATATATTTTTTTTTCACGATAGGAAGAGAAAGAATAAGAATTTTAGAAAATTGAATTTTCTTAATGGATGACAATAACATAATTGTTAAGGATCAAAATAAAAATCAGAAGTTATAGTATATTTTTGTCAAACTTTCAAAGTGCATTTAATATTGACTTGTAGATATCGCAAAGGGTGGTAGATGAATGAAGTTAGGTGTGGGTGTCGTTATAGCCATATTGAATTCTAAACGAAAGAACATTAAATTTTAGAAAAATTGAATTTTGAAAAACACATTGATAGATAGATATGTCCTTCTGTTCTTGGTTTCCCAGTTTTGCCCTAAAACCTAATAGGACCATCGTATCGACCACACCACATTGACTGGTCTGCCCCAATCTAGCTTTGATATCTTAATATCGTGTGACTTAGCATGTTGCATCTACTTCATACTGAAAATTTATTAGGTGGACACAGTTTCATACTATATATATTTTTTTGTTCTTAACTTAACATTTCCTTAGGATGACCTTTATAGTAATTCAATCAAAAGTAACATAGTAGTTCAAAACTTAAGAATGGTTAAATTGTTGATGTATGTACAACAAAAGCTTATAAAAAACACGACAATAGCAAAATTTGATTAATTAATTTACGTTTTACTACGTTTATGAGGTTCTCATGGGCTTAGAGTTGGCTCTAAACCTAAACACGGCCCATTTATATCATTCACCAGCCCATAATATATTATCCAATAAAATAAATCGAATTATTACTACTTCACGTTAAAACAATTTGGAAATTCCCTCCTCCAAAAAGAAACCAACAAAGAAAAAGTGAAGCGGTGCAACAGATCACAGCCATTGATTTAGTTTTAATCAACGGTTAATATATCTACGATCCGCGTACTCTGTTCTTATTGGTTGATAACTTTATCATCCAACGCATATATATATATAAAGGAATCACATTTCTTCTTTTGTTTTATTCGTCAAGAAATTTTTTTAGTTTGTTTGTTTGTTGAGAAAAAAATGGCGGGTCGTGGGAAAACACTAGGATCGGGTGCGGCGAAGAAAGCAACGTCTCGGAGTAGCAAAGCTGGGCTTCAATTCCCTGTGGGTCGTATCGCTCGTTTCTTGAAAGCTGGTAAATACGCCGAACGTGTTGGTGCTGGTGCTCCCGTTTATCTCGCCGCCGTTCTCGAGTATTTGGCCGCCGAGGTTACTTTTTTATACTTTCCCCTATCTCTTTCTCAATCCCTTTACCTACTTTTATCAGGGCTTCCTCTGTTTTTGCGTGATTAGTTTTTTTTCTTTTTCTTTTTGGCGATCCATGAAAGAATCTAGGGTTCTTGAATTTTCAGGAATTGGGGAATTTTAGTTAAAGTTGTAAAATTTAACATATATTTCTCAATTTTGTTTAGATTGGTGTTTGAATTGATCTTAAATGAACATACTTTTGTGTCTATTTGATTAGTCTAAAATCGAAATTTTTGTACTTTCTAATATGGAAACTAATTTGATTTGTTAGTTAAAGTTCTCATTTTTGGGTATTTTGATCATTGCGGTTTTTTTTCTTGAATTGGGTGTGTTTAATCGTCTTGGGGTCGTTAATGGTTTGTGGTTGAGACTGAAACTGATGTGTTTTAAAATCATTCTCGTTAGGTTCTTGAACTCGCTGGGAACGCAGCAAGAGATAACAAGAAGACACGTATTGTTCCTCGTCACATTCAGCTCGCTGTGAGAAACGATGAGGAGCTAAGCAAGCTTCTTGGAGATGTGACGATTGCTAACGGAGGAGTGATGCCTAATATCCACAATCTTCTTCTCCCTAAGAAGTCTGGACCTTCAAAGCCTCAGGAAGATTAGATTCTCAAAACACAAGGATGATATAGAAGAAACACGTCTTGCTGACTCCTTTTGTTCTGTTTTCGCTTCTGAATTGAATAAACACAATAACTAGCTAGTGCTTTTTGTTTAGGTGCTTTTGTTTTATGTCAGTTGTTTAGTAGGGTTTTTGTTTTGGACATCTTGTTTCAGTTTCTGTGTGAATATATCAAAAGTCTCTAATATTATTTACATAATTGAGTTCCGAGTGTTACTTGCTTCCAAACGAGTGTAACAATCCTGATGGTCTAATATGTCTTGCTGACTCTTTTGTTCTATTTCGCTTCTGATTCAATAAAAACAAGGACTAGCTAATGGCCTAGTGCTTTTGTTTTCTATCAGTTGTTAAGGGGCTTTGTTTTGGACATCTTGTTTCAGTATTATTTACATAGTTGAGTTTGAGAGTTTCTTGTCTAAAAGAGTTGTAAAAATCATTTGTGATCAAAGATAAACTCGTCTCTTTCTGCAACAAGGAACTCTTGGCACTTGGATTTAGAAATTGGATTGCTTTGGTTGCAATTCAAAAGAAAAAAGAATATATAAACGTTGATGATAGTAATATTACAACAGTAAACACAAAAAGGATTACTATTCTATGGCACAACAAGATTTAAGAAGAAAACAAAATGATGAGTGTGTTTTCTAAAACTAAAGTAGAAAATGTCAGTACAAGGAAAAGAGAGTGACAGTGTAAGTCAACAACTCCAAATGCTTCCTTTGTGTTTGTTCATCTGATCATCACTGACTAAAACCTGACATCTATGTGAGTTAATGCCATTCCACTCCCAGCAGAAAAAAAACATCTTCAGAAGCTCTCAGCAAAACCGCAGAGGATTTATGTCCTAACATGTTGCAAAACCAGAGATTTGTAAATTCTTTAGTCTGAATCTGAACTAGAATGATCCATGCGTCTCTCTGAAATAGCTGGAAACAGCTTCTGCCTAGGATCTACTGAAGGTGGTTGTCTTGGAGTTTCAGAAGCAGATGAGGCTGTAGAGCCCTGTTTTCTGGCCATCCTTACGGGTCTTCCTCGTGCCTCTCTGACTTCTTTGCAGGACTTATCTAAGATTATCAAAAAATCACGCACAATCACAAACAAACGCAACCCTTCATCTTTTCCAGCTTTGCCATGGAAATAGTCCCCTGTACTTTTCACCAAAGCCATTATTCTCTTCTCTTCCTCGAGCACTGACACGATGCTACCTTCAGCATTTTGAATAAAATCTTCTAGCGCTTCACGAAACCCACTTTCCTCGCCTGAACTCTTCATCTCAGAGTTGACAAAGTCCCGAGCTTTCGACAAAGCATGACCCATTTTAAGAACAGTCCCTGTTAAACCATCAGCATCTATGTTTGCAGATTTCTTTACATTTTCAAGCTCACTGCTCAACCCTGAAACTTTCTGAAGTCCAAGATTACGGTAATTCTCTTCTGCCTCTTCAGTGGTTTCCTCGGCTAAAAGATCCTCTGTTTTAACACTTGAGAAGCTTTGGCTCTCTCTGATAGTACGAGCCGCTCTTAAACCTTCAGTCCTAATTATCTCTTGAACAACGAACTGGAGGAGCGTTGTTTTCCCATCAGTGCCCTTGACGTCTGATAATTTTAAAAGAGTGTCCAGCTTGAAAGCTTGAGCACCACCCCTGAATGTACCATCATTCATTCGGTTTCCGGTCTTAAGTACGGCCTCTAAGAGCTTCAGGAACAGCCGACTTCCCCTAAGTTCTTTACAAGCAACCTTTCATATACACAAAAGAAGATGCATTTAGATTGGAGAAGAAGCAAAATATTTGAGAAAGACTAAGAAACTCTGTAATCTGTTTTCCTTTCCAGAACATAGTTTTTGTTAAAGATTAGGAAACGTACCTCTAATGTCTGAAATGATTCTTTAACAAAGGCCATTTCTTCATGGAGTGTACACATAAATAGAAGTGCCTCTAGACGCTTGAAAGCGAAAGGGATATCAACGACTGCTTTCAGGAATCGTTCAGCAGTTCCCAGTTGAGCTATTTCACCACAGTATAATCTAAGCTTTAGTTCTTCTTCTGGTGTTGGTGCCATCTTTAACAGAGTCTGAATGAATTCTACAGGAAGCTCATTTCCTAATTCAACAAAACTTATGTTAAGAGAACACATGGGACAATGTTCCACCTAGAAAAAATAAAGGAAAAGAAGGTTACCTTCGCGAAGTGCATCACACATTTCTTCTGTTGTCGCATTCAAAGCACGCAAAAGAATTGACAGATTTTGTCCTTTCTTTGGTTCCAGAATCTGAATAAACTGAGGTAAAGTAACTTGTCCAGAGGACCCCTTCTTGTCGTTTTTATTCTTGTCTGCTGCTGCATATCCGAATAACGACTCTATCATCTCTTCATTGAACCTGGAAAAGCATTCTTAAATAAGTTGTATTCAGTTACTGTATGTAAGTTATAGAATATTAGGGAAACAAGCTATCAAGTTTACTCACTGAAAGGATCCTGATCTTATATCATTCCAAACCATTGAATGTTCTGGGTTTGCTTGAACTTTATCCCAGAAAAATGGCTTTAGCTTTGTTTTGGAGGGACCATCATCCTCTGATGCCTTTGCTGGCCCAGAAGATGGTCGGGGTGCTTTTGGTCCCAGACTCATCGGTGGAGGTGGACGTGGTCCTTTAAGTCCAGGAGGAGGTGGCGGCCTAGGCCCACCAGAACCAGGTGGAGGAGCTGGAGGAGGCGGTCGTGGAGGACCAACAGAAGATGGCATTGGTGGTGCTGGAGCTGGCGCAGGAGCAGAAGACTTTTTTGAGGATACCTTAAGGAATTTGGGTGGTTCAGGTGGAAGTGGCTCCACTTTACCAGAAAGAGACTTCCCTGAAAGTGCAGAAGCTGTTCTTCCAGGTGGAGGCTTCAAAGGTGGCATCCCGTGATTGGTAATACTACTATTATGCATTCCTTCTTGTGATATCCTTTCTTCTAACGTATACGAATCGTCAGAGTTACTTCCATCGAAAGATGATGACATTTTTCCTTGGTTTGAGTAAATGTTATAAGACTGATGAC
Organism: Camelina sativa; assembly: GCF_000633955.1. Lineage (NCBI taxonomy): Eukaryota > Viridiplantae > Streptophyta > Magnoliopsida > Brassicales > Brassicaceae > Camelina > Camelina sativa. Next base: position 42,379,950 of record NC_025695.1, read on the forward strand.
CGGGCTTTTCTCCTTTGACAGAACCACCATAGTTGATAGAGGAACCTGAAAACGTTAAAAAGCTACTTGAATCTTCATATTATTATAAAGATTAGTACCGTGAGAAAGTGGATATATTATTACCCACAGAGTAATCGCTACTGCTTAAACTGAGAAGAGGCCGTTCATCATTTTTCCTGCCTCCTGAACCATTTCCACAAACCCTAGTGCAGCATAAGAAGAATAATGCAGCAAGCAAAAACGTAGAAACTGCAGTGACAACAACTGCAATGATGATTGTTTTCTGATGATCCTCTTTTTTTTTCGCAGGTGAAACAGGTGCAGATTTTGGAGTTTTAGAAACGTTTTTCTTAGGAGGAGGAGGAGGGGGTGATCTTGATGGGGGAAAAGATGATCTCCGTGGAGGTGGGGATCTTGATCTAGTAGGTGGGCCTGGATTACGCTTAGGAGGACGGGGAGGGGGAGGGGAAGGAGAAGGAGAAGGGGAAGAGCCTGGTCTAGTAGCTAGGTTTCTCCTCGGAGTAGTATCAACCATAGATGATAGGAGCTCAAGATACTTGGGGTTATGACCATTTAACTTTCCTTTTTCTTGGATACAATCAAGAAGAGTCTGCTTTAGATGGGAATGATTCAAACCAAATAGTTCCGTATTATCCTTCAAACCTGGAAAACATAGATTGAATGCTGCGACAGCTTCCTTCACACAATCTGAATCTTGCCAGCAACGCTGCGACCATGATGTTCCTACCTGTCAAACATTGTACGAAAGACATGAGACAAACAACTTTCAAAGCTATAAAAAAAAAATGAGAATCATAGCATTAACTAAGAGACAGCCAACAAATAAATTCAAGCATAATTGCAAATGGGGAATCCAAACTATTTTGCAAGATGAAAACAATGTAAGCGTCCTGCGATGATCTTATTTTGGTTATAGCAAACATGAACCAACACCAATATCGCAGTCTTAGTCTCGAAACCTAACGCTTTCAGCAAGAATATGACTCACATATCTCTCTGGATAAAGTCTACAACAGAGCTACAGGATCTTCTAGATATTACATTTTATCTCTCTGGATAAGTCTACAACAGAGCTACAGGATCTTCTAGATATGACATTTTATCTACCTAACTTGAACACCGTAGCTACATATCCGAAACTGAGGCTTTAAACTACTTCAGAAGAGAGAGTCCCACTAAAAACCTGGAACTCGACAAGCGTGAAACTGAAAGCTACAGCAGCAACAAAATGCACTCTAAATATATACCCCACTGATTAGATCTAGCTTTAAGAATATACGTGATTGACACAAATTCGAAAACCATAGACTTTATATAGGAGGAAAGGATATAAGCATCTCGTAATGATCTACATGATCTCTTTCTCAGACACCTGGATACTTGCAGGGAAGATGAATCAAATTCAGTCTCTAAAGCCTAGTTTTTTTCAGCAAGAAACAGCTAATATCTCGCAACTCTCGCCTCAAAAGTATACTACAGAGCTGCAGGATCTCCTAGCTTCTACATATTAAGCTCTCTCAGATAAATCCCAATCACAAATGATGTAAAAAAAAAAGAATCAAACAGACTTGAAAAGCACAAAAGGGCTTACCATTTGTGTATTGACCTGCCCTGTTGATGGAGGAGCCATGAATTGACTAAGAAAAGTCTCATCTTTTTCTATATTCTCTTCCAAAGTAACCACCAAGAACCCAGAAAACAGAATCAACCACAAAACTAAACGAGTGCAATTCTGATCACCCATTCCTCCTCGAATCATTCGAAACATATCTATTGCTTCTCATTTCATCTAATATACTCCAACAACAACGACGTAATCAAAAAAGCTCCTTCAATGAAACGATTAATATCACTAATTTTTAATGCAGAACCACCCTTTTGATTAATTCCGATAAAGATCGAAACTTTAAACACAAAAAACTCAACAACCAACCCTGATCGAGAAAATTGGAGCTGACTTCGACGCAATTCAATAATAAAAAAAGCTTCGAGAACAATGCCCAACGAGAGATCAATACACGTTTTCAGAAAACTAAGAGACAGCACAAAAGGTAAAAAGAGTTGGTGCTAATGATTGTGGTGGCCAGATCCAATACCAAAATGCTCAATGGTGATTGTCGTCGTTGGTGCGCTCAAACCAAACCCAAAATTTTGACCAGCGAGACCAAACAAAAGTTTCAACCTTTTTTTTTTTTCTTTTTTTTTTCGACGAGAAAAATTCACGGAGAAATTAGCTCTCAAGCTTCATTAAAATTTTCTCGAAAGCTTTTTTCGTTCATTTTTTTCGAAAATTACGCAGAGTTATTGATATATTGGATTATTATTCTGTTTTTTTCTTGATTTTCTTACTTAAGGCGAAAAGGTAATTAGTCAATTTAAGTATATATATGTTTTTCTATTTATTTTATTATCTTATCAATAATTTATTATGTATCCGATAATTAGAAAAAAAATACTAGTACTGAAAGCCACCAAATATTTTTAAATTTGTTTTTTAAGTATTTCCTCAAAACTCATTTTCATATAAGTTATGAATTTATGATATTGTTTATCTAATTTTATTATTTCTCTCATGTATTGAGTATTTTTTAAGTAATGTAGAAAAGGAAAACATTAAACTCATAATGATTTATTAATCTTCATGTTTTAAACTAAATTTTAGAAATTAAAGTTTTAAGGCAATCAATCACGCTAACCTCTGATGACATCTTTATTTTAATCCATGTTTAGATATGCATGATGCATTGCATGGAGTCATGGACCATCTCTCTCAATAGTCAAATTTCTTTGGGAAAGCAACGAGTTAAAATAATTAAAGACTGATTCGGAAAAAGTTTCGAATCTCGATCTAGTGCATTACGCTATTCCTCTCTTTCACACTTATTTTTCTTACTTTCCTTAAGAAACTTAAAGTAATGATAAATTGTTTATTTCCCTTGGTAAAGTAAATCGTAGATTCTTCCATGAGAGCAACTACCCTTTTCCATTCATCATCATTGGAACCGGAAAACTCAAATCAAATGCGTATAAAAATCTAAGTTTATTGTTAACTGGTCAAATCTGCTTATACATATATGCATCAGCCATCCCTGTGGCCCTGTAATATGGTTTTTTTTGTACTATATTAATATCAGTGATCATAAAGATGAGGAATCAAAATGGTATGGCTCAAAGCAAATAAGGACACATTTCTTTGTGACCCTTGGAGCAATTTCTAACGTCAAGAGAACATATTCTCCTTTCTTTACTTTAAGCGCGTTTAAAGTATTGTCACAAAGAGAAGAATCTCTCCCAACTTTGGACCTATCATGTCAATCTAAGTGTAATGATATATAAATATGCTACAAATATACCTCCACAAATTTACAAGAGAATAAAATGTAGGGAAAAGTAATGTCTGCCTAATTACATTTCTCAAAAATTATATATATGAGTAAAAGTATTAGTTGATATTTTATATATCTAAGATCGTTTGCTATTATATTGTCTTTTTCATATTCAAAGTAGTTTTAAGTTACAAGTTTCTGATATGTAAAATAGCTAAAATATCTAAAACTAAAGTCTAATAATTTTTTGTATACCTGAATATTTTTTAATTTTTTATGTCCCCATTAAACTTTACTAGTTATGGCCCTTAATGTAAATTCTTCTGGTTAGCTTTTTATATCTCAAAACTCATACTATAAAACATTGATTCGAAAACTTTCACACACACAATCAACCACATCCCCTACTTTTTTCTTATTCGTCTCAATCTCTCTTTCTCTCTCTCTAATGACGAGTAGTAGTGGAAGCCTCAAACTAGAGATCCACACCGACGACAAGACGCCGGGAAAGTGGAGCGTACCGCTCGGCGATGAATCTTTCCGAAGGTTCTTGAGCGGAGGAGGAGGCTCGGAGAAAGCTGTGTTCGGTGAGGGATCACTTTACAGCCCATTTTTGTTTGGGAAGTACTTTGATCCATCAGATGCATTTCCGTTGTGGGAGTTTGAGGCTGAGGTTCTGCTGGCGAGCCTCAGAAGCTTAGGACACTGTAGAGTTGATTGGTCTCAGACCGATCAAGCTTATGTCCTTAAATCCGATCTCCCCGGTACGTACGTACGTGTATTTCTTACGCTACAATTTTTCTATTTGTTTTTGGTTTGCTAACATTATGCACTTTCAAGGTGATATAATAATTATATAAATGATATCTTGAGGGTTCAAGAACATGTAATAGTTTTTAGAAAATGGTAAAAATAAATGATGTCTTCAGGGTTCAAGAACAAAAAGACTGATTAAAGTTTTGATACTTGTATATTAGTGGTCGGGAAAAATAACGTGCAGGTGTATGTGGACGTTAGTGGAAAAGTGATGGAGATTAGTGGCCAATGGAACAACAACAAGAAAACAGCGGTTAACGGTGACTGGAGAAGTGGCAGGTGGTGGGAACACGGCTACGTCCGTCGTCTCGAGCTCCCCGGCGACGCCGACTCTAAAAACTCCGAAGTTTTCTTCTCCAACAACGAAGACTGCTCTTTCTTAGAGATCCGAATCCCTAAGATCAATTCTAAGAGCAAGTTTTAATCTGATGTGGCCTTGATGAGTATTATGTTTAGGGTTTTTTTTTCTCTCTTAACTTTCTCTTCTTTACTACGAGTATTATTAATATAGAATGATCTGTGCTGAATTTATGTGGTGGACACACCAAGATGGATAAATGATAGTATATATTATAGACAAATGATTTATAAATCACACACAAGTATGTGTCCTGTAGATTTTTTTTTTCTTTCTTGAATATGGAAAATTAATTTGCACTAATGCATGTGTGCGGTATTAATGATTTTACTCAAGGGACTAGTCTAATGCAGATGACGAAGGGAGGAGTCAGCATAAGGAGAAATGAAATTGACAAAGAATGCTACATATATAAGCATTTTAGCACATATTCAAAATGCGTTATTTGCGATGCATTTTGAGAAAGCACAAGACGTATAACGGAACCACTTCACTATTTATCAGAGTTTATGGCCTATTCTTAAACCGGTTTATTGTCTGGATCTGGCGTGTGATATTGGACATGTTATATATTCTCACATGAAATGTTATTGGGCTTCAAACCAATAAATTCATGACCATAAAGACTTATGTTATTGTCAAATGGCCTTTCATAGATGCTGTATTAAGACGACTACGATTCAATGAAAAATGGACTAATTGATGTGGTGCATTTAGTCTTTATCATGTAACAATGTATAAAATGGTGCTTAAGAAATCTGCGGTCAACATCGACTGGAGAAGCGGCCGGTGGTCGGAATATGACTACGTCCGTAGTCTCGACTCGAACATAGCTAGCGACACGACACCAACACCATAAACTCCGAAGTTTTCCTCTCAAGCAAGGACGAGACCACTATATATACTTAGAGATCCGAATCCCCAAGATCAATTCTAAGAACAAGTTTAATCTGAGTATAAATTTTGGGCCGGTGGTGGGTTTTTCTTACTTTGAATTTTTCGTTTTATCATCACACGATGATTTTATGTGGTGGACACAAAAGGTAGAATTATCATCACGATTGTAACCGACGCAAATATAAACTCCATGTCACAAAAGTACATTTCTCTTTGGTTAGACAACATTAATGTAGTGTCCATAGGATTCTAACCTCCCTCTATATATATATATATGTATGTTGAAATTTCTCTTGCAATATTATTTGTAAAAATTAGTTGCACATTGTAACCGTTGCTTTGTCATCACCAATAGAAGTAATTCGCATCATGTGCTGTATCCCTTGTTTCCACAAAAATGTGGCTAATATTCAAATCTTCATCGGCATTTTTCATTCTCGGTTGAACATAAAACAAAATCCTCACGAATTATTGTCTCATAGCAATAACTACTAGCTACTTATAGATGTAGTTTTTTTAAAATGTCAAAATTGAAAATTCTATTATATTATCCAAAAAAATTTGAACAAATATGTACGAATATCTTTTTGCCATGTACGCACACACGCACACGCATAAAAAGGCATCGAATCTGAACCAAAGCATGAACTGTACTTGGGCAGAGCAGAATGAGATAAACTTAAGAAAACTCTATATCAACGACAAAACTAAGTTATAAGAAAATATAAACTATACATAACAATCCATCTCAGATCTGAACATTCTTTCCAGTGCATATATAAAGTTCACTTCATTAGCAGTTGATCCCTCTTACATCAATGATGTCTAACGCAATGAGCCAACTAAACCTTACTGTATTAAAGATGTGTCAGGTCAGTTTACCGGTAAGGTTAAATAAGAGTAATTATTATTTTGTAGAGGTACAGAAGAAAAAAAAGTCCAAATTAGTGGACCACTTATTTTGGTTTTGCATATATTAAAAAGAAAAAATGCAAAAGTTTGGGATACATATCAATTGTTGTTCCTAAAATAGGTTTATATGATGATTACTATAATTTTTAATCTTCCTTTACAAAAGAATGAGATTGAATTGTCCATATATACAATGAACATTTGTTTTATAGGAATCTCAAAACTCTTAATTTTTTTCTCGAATTTCAAATGACTCAAATGGGAAATGAAAAACTGAATTTGTTAATAATATAGTCTTTTCTTTAATGGAATTCATTGTGTGTTAGGGGAACAAGCTAACGAATATATGTAACAGAACAGTATTAAACTATTCTTTTAACAGAAGAAGTAGGTCTAAGTGACTAAGTTTGATGTGCGAAAATGACTTTAGATGACATAAACCTTGGAGCTCTCTACCATAAATTAAAAAAGAGATTTGGCAACAACTTTTTCTTCATGGGAAGTGTTTGGTGCAATCCCTTAACATCTATATTTATATGGAAATTTTTCATTTGAAGAAAATAATAATTGTCTGATAATATCACTATCTAGAAGTTGGTCAATATTATTATACGTTTCGCGACACCTATATCTTGGATTTATTAATACAGGAGATTTCTTGTTTTTTTTTATATGTTGAAACAGTATACTCTTTGATATATATATATTTTGTTAAATTATTATAACAGCATAAATAGTAGATCGTTATTACAATCCGGTGTAATAATTTATGTTTAGCGAGTTAGATTAATTCTACAAGAGAAATAAGTTGGAAAGACCGTATTGAAATCCATATAGTTTTGAGTATGTAATTTGATAGAGTTAGATGTGGGGAGTAAATAATCATGGCTTAACGCTGAAGTCTCCAATAATGAACTAATTCACGTTACGATAAAGTTGCAAAGAAAAAAAAGTTTTAAAAAAAAATACTTGGCACCGATTTGACGCAATGGAGGGACATATATATTAAGAATACATGTAATTTGGCCATGATATAGAACAAAAAAACATGTACGCCGTGGGAATTAATATTTTGATTCTTGCTAAACAATCTATATACATAATTTCGAGTCACACTTATACCAAATTTCAATAGTTTAACGTACTCTTCTAATATCAATTTCATTTTAAAACTATTTAAATAGTTTAAGATAGTTCTCAAAAAATAGGTTTCGGACTTCATTTAAAATGCCTTTAAAAAAAATTAGCTGTAGTTTCTTAAGCAATATTTTTTAAAAAATTAATAAGAAAAAATCAACGGAGACTACTTCTTCTAATAACATTAAAAGTTCAGATATTAGCTATACATACATGCAGACCACAAATCATAAAAACTTTAACAATAAATTATGAAAATGCGCGTTTAATATCTATTATACTATTTTGCTACTCGGGAGTTCGGGGACTTGTTCAACTTGATATTCGACGCCACGATTTTTAGAGAAAACCCAATTGTCTAATATTTTTTTGTTTAATAGTACTATAGTAGTAATACTTAAATTCTTTATTATATCGTTTAGTTTGACTAAATCAAATTTAGCATGAAACTTGCACCACCTTACTAATCAGTAATCACCTTTGCATAAAGTAATATCTGCTTTATCCAGACATAATTTATAAAAATATATATTCATATATATATATATATATATTACAATACGGTTTCCAGGGTGAATCACAAAGTTTGCAATCATGAAAATGTTATTATTAATATTTTTTTTGTTTATTGCATGATCCAATTTAGGAATATATTTAAAGTGAGTAAAGCTTAAAGCTGTTTAGTGCGTCTAGAATGTGCACTTTAATATCTCTTTGTCACCAATCACTAATCTCATTTTTTTTTTCTTTTTCCGAATTGGGTCAATTACCCAATATAAATACTCAGTATAAAGATAAAACTTACATGATGTTAAAAAAATATATTAAACTTACATGTATATTGTACTCAATATTTGCATGTAGATTAACAAATTTAATGTTTAAAACTAAACTAGGGTGGATTTAATAATCAGTTTCAACTTTCAACAAGGCACATCAACGACGATATTTCAACTGCCAATTCAGTTCGGAGGACCATTAGACTTAAATATTTGTTTCTCTCCCTGACTCTCACATGAAATTTTGACAACTTGCGTCGTCAGGGTTACGAGAGACAGAATCTAAAAAAATTACACGACAAAAGACAATTTTTTCATTCGGACAATATTAGCCCATACCTTTTCGAACAAGAGACGTGACTGCTTTGGAGTTATGTTAAGGGTATTTTCGGTATATAAAAATATCCACTTTTTTTTTCTGGTTTCTGAAAAGAATCTCTCGTCTTAAATTGCTGACGTATCGCATTTTTACCGACACGTTATAGTTAGCTTTTTCTTGATATTTATATTAATCGGTCATTAGTTTTTAAATTAATTTCTTATGTTTTTAATAAGTGAGATTACCGATACAACCTATGGTAAAGATATTTAACGTTTTTTTTTTGTTGAAAACCAAGCGAGAAGATTCCATCTTAATATTTGGGCCATTATCAAAATTACATTTTTACGTGTTTTAAGAAAAAACAATTCTTGATATTAAAAAGAATTACAAATAAGTTTTTGGAAGTCCCTATTTTAGATAAAGCATAATAGTAATTATTTTTTATTCAGAAAGCACATAAATAATTCTCCTTGTTTTTGTTGAGCAAAAATAAAATGGATTTATGTTTTTTTTTTTCTTTCAAATATTCAGTTGTGAAAAAAAAAAAATTCGGATGTATGGATTAGTAAAGTCATAAGAAGTCCACTGAGACATTAAACTTTTTTTTTTTTTGCTTCTTCTAATTTCTTTGTTGCTGCTTAATAAAGCAACGGCTGTGATTGTATTACCTCGGTGACTTCAGATCCAATCAACGGCCCCACGTTCATCTCTCTCATCTCTCTCTCTCTCTCTGAACATTCAAACAACAAATATAGAAATGTGAAGTAAGCGAAGCAACAAACAACAGCAAAAGAGAGAAGACGAGAGAAGGAACAAAACTGAAACGTGCCTCCATTTCTTAAAACCCAAATCCTTTGTGGTACAAACTCCAAAGGACAACAACAACACAATCTCTCTCTCTTAAATGCCAAAGGTCCTCTTTTTAATTTCTCTTCGTCTTCTTCCTCTCTCTCTCTCTCTAAGTACTTCTCACAAATCTGGGCATTGTTTTCATTTCATTCACTAAGTCTGTTTACCTCTTAAAAGTTCCAATCTTTAGGTTTATATCTTCACTCTTCTTTAAAGTGTTCTGTTTTGGTTACTAATTTAAAAATCTCTTCTTTCACGGGTTTCCTTCCTTTTTTTCCCACATTTAATCTCATTACTCAAATTTATCTTTTTTTTTTCTGAAGATCTCTAAGAAAGAAGAAAAATGCAAACTTTGTTTTGTGTGTGCAGGTTTGTGTGCTTTGATTGAGAGAGGAATTTGAAGTAATTTAGGTAACAAGTAGAGAACAAAATTTCATTTTTTTTGGTTTGTTATGGTGGGGGCGATGGCAAACAATGGAAGAATCCGGTCAGCTTCTCCGGTGACTAATGGGTCAAAAGATCTGACTCCGAACAGTGCTCCGGCGAGCACAACGGGATCTGAATATGGTCCTGTTGAGTTCACAAGAGATGACGTTGAAACTCTTCTTAATGAACGAATCAAGTACAAGAGCAAATTTAACTACAAGGTTTCTACTTTTAACCCCACCTCAATTTTTTATTTTTACCTGAATCTAAAATTTCTTGTGTAATGTAAGTTTTGATGTATGTAGGAAAAAAATAGTCTATACTGTAAATTTGATTGTTGAGTAAGTTTTATCAATTAGGGTTTCTATTAGCAGAGAGAGAGTTTGAGTTGGTGAAGTTTTGAATTTGAGGTAGCTTTTTTTATTACTGGCTTTTCTCGTTGGATCCGTTGGTTTTCTTATAGAAGATTTGATTGTATTTATAAGACAGTTTGTGGGACCTTTGAGTTTTAGGCAATAGCATTGAAGACATTGTTTATGTGTTTGATTGATCCNTTATCCGATCAATAGTAGTAAATGTTTGTAGTTCAGGTCAAAATGTGATTGATTTTTTTTTGCTAGGCTTCTCAAGAAGATATCATGAAGCAGAAAGGTGANCTTTAAGAAGATTTGATTTGTGTTATAAGACAATTTGTGGGACCAAAATAGTTTTGTCAGTTTGATTAATTAAAGACTTTGTTTATGTGTTTTGGCCTTTTGGTTTCAATTAGTTAAGCTTGAAATTTGAATGTTCTTCTTCTTGGTGGTTTTTGGTTTTTGCAGGAGAGATGTGAGAATATGATGGAATATATAAAAAGGCTTAGACTTTGCATTAGGTGGTTTCAAGAACTCGAGTTGGATTACGCTTTTGAGCAAGAGAAGTTGAAGAATGCGTTGGAATTGAATGAGAAGCATTGTGCTGACATGGGTGTGTTTCCATAATTAAAGTTTAGCTGTTGACTTTTTTTTTCCTTTCAAATTTTGGGAATTTTTGAACTTTATATTTGTGCAATTTTGATGACAGAGGTTAGTTTGAGAAACAAAGAAGAGGAACTGAATATGATAATTGAAGAGCTGAGGAAAAACTTTGAATCTGTTCAAATGCAACTTGCCAGGGAACAAACGGAGAAGTTGGTAAGAGGCAGTTAATTTAAGTTAACTTACTTGTCTCTAATTCATATTTGTGGTTTTTAATTCGATAATGTTATGCTTTAGGCCGCGAATGATTCTCTTGGAAAAGAGAAAGAAACAAGACTTGCTGTTGAAAAGGCACAAGCTGGTCTTGTAGAAGAGCTAGGAAAAACACAAGGAGATCTTCAAACGGCTAACCAGAGGGTGAGAAAACTCAAAAAGGATTGGAAGTGCTGTCACTTAACTTAAACCTAATGTTCACTGTTTGTTTTGTTATGTTCAGATACAATCGGTAAATGACATGTACAAACTGTTGCAAGAGTATAACTCAAGCTTGCAGCTGTATAACAGCAAGCTACAAGGTGATCTTGATGAAGCTCATGAAACTATAAAACGCGGTGAGAAAGAAAGGACTGCCATTGTCGAAAATATTGGCAACTTGAAGGGTCAATTTTCAGCGTTACAGGATCAGCTTGCTGCTTCTAAGGTATATATGATGCTCTGTTTTATCCGATCAATAGTAGTAAATGTTTGTAGTTCAGGTCAAAATGTGATTGATTTTTTTTTGCTAGGCTTCTCAAGAAGATATCATGAAGCAGAAAGGTGAATTGGTAAACGAAATTGCGAGTCTCAAAGTCGAGCTTCAGCAGGCCAAGGAAGACCGTGATCGCCATTTAGTGGAAGTACAAACCTTACAAACCGAGGCAACCAAGTACAATGACTTCAAAGACACCATAACTGAACTTGAGGTCTCATATCCATTTACATTTTCTTGCAAGATATTCTCTGCCAATTGATTTTTTCTTAAGATGATGTAAATGTTTTTGGTCCAGACTACATGTTCGTCCCAGAGTACTCAGATACGAGAGTTACAGGATCGACTAGTGTCCTCTGAGAGACGACTGCAGGTTTTTATTATCACATTCTCAAGCGAAACACATAACATTTATTAGATTTCACAACCTCTTAAGTTTTTAATGACATTGTTGATTGTTTATGGTTTAGGTGTCTGATCTAACTNCAAAAAGGATTGGAAGTGCTGTCACTTAACTTAAACCTAATGTTCACTGTTTGTTTTGTTATGTTCAGATACAATCGGTAAATGACATGTACAAACTGTTGCAAGAGTATAACTCAAGCCTGCAGCTGTATAACAGCAAGCTACAAGGTGATCTTGATGAAGCTCATGAAACTATAAAACGCGGTGAGAAAGAAAGGACTGCCATTGTCGAAAATATTGGCAACTTGAAGGGCCAGTTTTCAGCATTGCAGGATCAACTTGCTGCTTCTAAGGTATATGATGATGTTCTGTTATATCCGATCAATCGTAGTAAATGTTTTGTAGTTCTGGTCAAAATGTGATTGAGTGTCTTGTTTTTTTTTGCTAGGCTTCTCAAGAAGATATCATGAAGCAGAAAGGTGAATTGGTAAACGAAATTGCGAGTCTCAAGGTCGAGCTTCAGCAGGCCAAGGAAGACCGTGATCGCCATTTAGTGGAAGTACAAACCTTACAAACCGAGGCAACCAAGTACAATGACTTCAAAGACACCATAACTGAGCTTGAGGTCTCATATCCATTTACATTTTCTTGCAAGATATTCTCTGCCAATTGATTTTTTCTTAAGATGATGTAAATGTTTTTGGTCCAGACTACATGTTCGTCCCAGAGTACTCAGATACGAGAGTTACAGGATCGACTAGTGTCCTCTGAGAGACGACTGCAGGTTTTTATTATCACATTCTCAAGCGAAACACATAACATTTATTAGATTTCACAACCTCTTAAGTTTTTAATGACATTGTTGATTGTTTATGGTTTAGGTGTCTGATCTAACTACCTTTGAGAAAATAAATGAGTTTGAAGACCAGAAGCAAAGCATTATCGATCTGAAAAGTCGAGTAGAAGAAGCAGAACTTAAACTCGTTGAAGGGGAAAAACTACGGAAGAAGTTGCACAATACCATTCTTGTACAATTCACTTAACTAAACCTCTGCCACATTCTTTTTGGTCCCCTATGTGTAAGCTTGAACTGATCCTGGTTTATTTCTCATGTTGCAGGAGTTGAAAGGCAATATACGTGTGTTCTGTAGAGTTAGACCTCTATTGCCTGGTGAGAGTAATAGTGATGAGGGAAAAACTATTTCTTACCCGACATCTCTAGAAGCACTTGGTCGCGGTATTGACTTGATGCAAAATGGTATGAAACCAGAAACTTCTGCAATAATGTGGTTCTTACTGAAATGACACATTGATTGGATTAACAATTGATGTCTGTTTTTTGTTATGGACAGCGCAAAAGCATTCTTTCACATTTGATAAGGTTTTTTTGCCAACTGCATCACAACAAGACGTTTTCATAGAGATTTCTCAACTTGTTCAAAGTGCTCTCGATGGTTATAAGGTAACAATCAATCTGAAAACGGCAAATAAAATACTTTGTTCTATATGTGTCACTGTTTTGGTAGACTAATTAAGGTTGAGTTTATCCATTTTGTAGGTGTGCATTTTTGCATATGGACAAACTGGGTCGGGGAAAACTTTTACAATGATGGGTAGACCAGGAAACCTCGAGGAAAAAGGGCTGATCCCACGTTGTTTGGAGCAAATATTTGAAACGAGGCAGTCTCTTCGATCTCAGGGTTGGAAATATGAATTGCAGGTACGTTTTTGATCTTGTCTTTTTAAGTAGGTATACATAAGATATGTCTTTATGGTTAGAGTAGATATATAATTCTCCTAGTCTTGTATCATATGTATAGGTATCTATGTTGGAAATATACAATGAAACGATCCGAGATCTCTTGTCAACAAACAAAGAAGCAGTCAGAACAGACAATGGTGTTTCTCCACAGAAACATGCTATTAAACATGATGCTAGTGGAAACACGCATGTTGCTGAGCTTACTATTTTGGATGTTAAAAGCTCTCGGGAGGTTTCATTCCTCTTAGATCATGCTGCTCGTAACAGGCAAATTAGCTAAAACCCTTTCTCAATTTGACTATATACCAACAATTCGACTATGTTATTAAATGTTGTTTACTTTCTTTTCCTTAGATCGGTGGGGAAGACTCAGATGAATGAGCAATCGTCTAGAAGCCATTTTGTTTTCACACTAAGAATCTCTGGTGTTAACGAGGTACTAACCAAACCAGCTTTCTTCTTACAGAATGTTTATTTTGTGTGATAAACAAAACTGGCTTTTTTGTTTTGTTTTTGCAGAGCACTGAGCAACAAGTACAAGGTGTCTTGAACCTGATTGATCTTGCGGGGAGTGAGCGTTTATCAAAGAGTGGATCAACCGGAGATAGACTTAAAGAAACTCAAGTACGTTTGTTAGAAACATTAAACAAAGGTTATGGCTTCTTGCAATTTGGACTCTCAAACATTTTTTTCTTTATTTCTTCAGGCAATCAACAAAAGTTTGTCTTCTCTAGGCGATGTCATATTCGCCTTAGCAAAGAAAGAAGATCATGTACCATTCCGAAACTCAAAGCTCACATATCTTCTCCAGGTACTTAACTTAACCATCAAAAGATATTTCACAATTTTTTTTTCTTTCTTTTCTTGATTTGTGTCTCATAATAAAACTATGTTCCATTTGTAATTCAGCCTTGCTTAGGCGGTGACTCGAAGACGCTAATGTTTGTGAACATTGCTCCGGAATCTTCTTCAACCGGTGAGTCTCTTTGCTCTCTTAGATTCGCAGCAAGAGTGAATGCTTGCGAGATTGGAACACCACGTAGGCAGACTAACATCAAACCGTTGGAAAACCGTTTGAGCCTTGGATAAGAGAAAGAAAGAGATGGGATTTGACGTTTGAAGCTAAAGCTTCATTTCTTAAGTTATTTATAATGAATGTTTGTATTTAAAATATGGTCACGACTTGATGAAGGATGGGGATGATTCTAGCAAGAAAACATGAAGACCTTTTGTTGTAATTTGTATAGTTTGGTTTAGCATTTTAATATCTGTTTGTTTCTGTAATTCTTTTTTCCTTTATTTTGGACAATAAGTAGGATTTTGCTTCCTGATGTTCGGATTCATATTAATCTTTTTCTGGTATTCAAATATTATTTATAACTCTTTATTCTGTCTAGAAGTCTAATGGTAGTAGTGTTTGGTCATATTTTTGATATGAATGATTAAGATTTGTGTTCTAGTAAAAGAACAAGATTTTATGACTAATTCTAAAATTTAACATGATCAATTAGTCCTTTTTGTTAGTAATTAGTATACCATTCGTCTTTCTTCAAATGAAAAAGCGATCAATGATATATAGAACGCAAATTTGGAAATGAAAATAACACATAACAGGATGGGACATGACGACAATTTGACCATCCGTAAGAACAATGTATTCCATTGATCAACTTGAAACCCCACTTGATCAGCTGATTCTAAATAAATGTTTGTTTTTTTCATTTAGGTTGTTATAGATTTTGTATAGTTGAATTGAGTTACATGTACACCAGATAAAATCATAAAACCAAGATGTTGATATAAGATTCAGTTTGACTTGAATGTGTCAATCACTCAATTGTAAAAACAAAATTGATTGTGATAGGGTCATACTCTCTATATTCCCTATAACAATAATTTTGTTGTTGAACAACTAGTATACATTTTTTAAAATATAAATACTTACCAAAACTTTTTTAAAATCATGGATCATATGCCATACTTGTCCAAAAATGATTTTGCCATATCTAATTTCACAACATACACGGACAATGCATAGCGTCTCATATGATTAAAAATGTGGTTCGTTACTTGGAAAAAGGAAAAACCATTTATATATCACTTCGAAAATAAAGTTATCATAGTTCCATTATCATTACATAAGAACATCAAATTCAATTCTAGTATTTAATTAGTATGTTCCACCATCTCACCATTATATTGGTGTATTTTGCTCCTTAGATATGAATTCACTAACTAAAGCCGATAGATATTTGTTCTTACCAGCTATCACACACGCGTAATCAAATTATTTTCTAGAACATCGAACGAGAATATGGCCTAGAAAACGCAATATATGTAGTACTAGTATTATATGATTAAGTCAACTCCTGTTGAATTTGCATCTAAATGTTGAGATAAGGTAAAGTAAATAACATCTTGAAACATGGCAAAATTCATGCCTCCACGGGACTTGGGAAAAGAACAAGTCAAACTATAAAATATTTGCGTAAAATACTTGTTTCTTTATTATATAGCATTCATATTATTAACTTTTGATTCAAAATATTATAGTTTTTTTACAAATAGTCAAGTTGATACATAATGCCACTTCTGCACATTACATTAATCGAACTAAAAGCAACTGGCTTAGCCGATCGTATTTTCAAATAATAGTAGTGAAATGTTTTTTTTTATAAGAAAAAGTGATAATCTCCTGTGTTTATTACTTATATATTTATTAAGATACATACGTAATATAAAAATATAAATAAAGAAGATAACAAGAAGAGAAGGACCATGAATAAACAACAAATTAACTTTTTTTTTTTTTGGTCAAAACAACAAATTAACAAGTTACAAAAATATATTTAGAGAATATACCTCACTGTATGGATGGATATCCCTATATCAGTAGTTGATAAGTCTATTTATAAATTTGGGTTTTATTTTCTTGGAAGAAAATAAGTTGACGCCTATAATTTTTACTAGTATTGGCTTTAAACAAAAAACAAAAAAGAGGTGCTATTTGAGGAAAGTTTCTTCTAATCTCTTTTTGAACTACCGTTTTTAATTAAATTACCCATGTCATATTGTTAAATTTTTGGATTTAAACCTGACTGATGTCGATGGGGCATCTTATATTTATAATTTAAAAGGTTTAAACGAATATATGATCTCAATGCTAGTTGAAAAGTTAATATTAATGTCTTATCTTAAAAGTATATATACAATCTATATACCTTAATAATGTTACACGATAATGTATTTTATAAAATGATACCAATCCCTAGAAAATATATTGTTATGTATAGTTGTAGTGTTTAATTTGCTTCTTTAAAATTATCAATATAATCTGCCGTTTCTTTCCTGTGTTTGAATATTTTTTTTAGAAATTATAATTATGTAAACCTGTTATAATACAAAGAGTGATGATCTATGTACTATACTAGTATTATATATTTTGATACGGAATATGCTGAAAAATTAAGGTATTTTCATGTATGGTTTGTACGGGAGGAAGCAGAAGAATGAACTATCTCCTAGATCACGACCAAACGACCATCCAACCATGTTCTCGAATATTATCTGTTCGATCCAACGAACCTGATCACACAAGGAAATATTTTATATCAATTTAATTTAAAATGCTAAACATTTTTTTTTTGCTATAGGCCTATAGCCTATTAATCGAAATCAGCTTAATGGTGAAAGAATGATACTTGTTGCTATAATCGTATTCGTCGAAACATACAGAAAGACAAATCCATTTTCTTTGGTTTAAAAAAGGAATATTTTACCACTATACTACACGTTTACACTTTACACCCATTTTGAGAAAATCAATTCTTAGAAGACATCTTTGTCTGTGCATATTTACTTTTTTAAAACTGTAATTATATCAGTCTTGTATTTTAGCGTTTAATACAAAACATATGAAAAACTTATACAACTTTTGGCTATTTACGAACAATTTGGACTTGTTTTTTTTTTTTTTTTTACAATTCGCTCATATTTTCAAATTTAAATTTGATTTTGATGCGATGATAATATGAATAAAATATAAAATTCACTAGGTTAAATTCTCTCTCTCATTTTTTTTTCATTATCAAATGCATTTTATGTCACCAAATATTAGAATTAAACACAAAACATATAATAATAACATATGTTCGGCTATATCATGATATCATCCACAACGTTACAATGTTATGTTACACATTACCTCGAATTCGAAACATTGCTTGTTATCACCATCGTTTTGATTTGTCGTAGAGATCGTGACTCTTCTCCGAACAAACCTTTAATTACGCGTTAAATAGCACCAAAAAGAGATATACTCAAACATTATAAATTTTGAAGTAATAGTACCTGATAAAGAATATCATGAAGGTCAGAAAAAGCTTGATTTCCATGAGATAGTGTTGATCAAATAAATAGCAAAGAATCAGATTCAACTACTGAATTACTTACTAATCAGGGAATGATATCCACTAGGTGAAAATGCTCTGGACTCTGGTTAGTTAATTTTCATTATTTTTTAAAAAAGTATTAAATTTTGTTTTGATATTTATGATGATGATGTAACACATCTCTATTACATGGTACTAATTAATTAATTAAAAAATAAATAAGAATGGGCCTTTAAAGCCCAAGAAGATAAAGAAGGGTGCGCGTGAAAACCACTCTAAAAATTGTTTTCTCAGGATTCCACAATTCGTCCCCTCCTCCGAACAGTTTTCTTCTTCCTCCACCACCAACGGCAGAAATCGATTTGGCTTTAAGTTTTTCACCTCTTCGGATCTTCTCTGGGAAAATTCAATTCCCCCGGGGAATTTTAAAACCCTCGCCGTCTTTTCTTTTTTCACCGGTGGAAAAAGCTTCAGGAGATGGTGTCGCCTGAAAACGCTAATTGGATTTGTGACTTGATCGATGCTGATTACGGAAGTTTCACAATCCAAGGTCCTGGTTTCTCTTGGCCGGTTCAGCAACCTATTGGTGTTTCTTCTAATTCCAGGTTTGTTTTTTACTTCTCTTTCATTTCTAAAACCGCTTTAAATTAGGGTTCCGATCTGTTTCTTAAGAAATTCAAAATTGATTCTGGTGAAATCAGTTTTATTTCTTGAACTTGGGTCTGTTCTGGTATGCGAAGTTGTGTCGTTAATTAAGGAAAGGGCTGATTTTGTTGTTGTTAGTGTTTGAATTTGAGAGAAGAAAGGAGAATTTTGAAGTGTAAAGTAACAGACTTTGGCTAAGTTCAAGCTTGTGGGATTGTTTGAGTGAGTTATAGAGACTTTGTTGTTAGTTCTTATTCATTGAAATTACATAATTTTGGGGGTTTTAGCTTGTTCAGATGTCTCTACAAGTGTGTAAAAGAATGTTAAGTTAGGAAGCGTGGCTTCAGGAGAGGATTTGGGTTTTGTTTTATCTAAAGTCAACTGTGTGTGCCTGACATGTTTTTAGTGTAACTTCTGACATGTTGCTTGATTTGGGGATCGGTTGATCTATTTGGCTTTGTTAGGTGGGATTTAGATTCCCTTTTTTTTGGATAGGGCCTTCCAATATGAGTGGATGGTTTGACCTTACGATGTCAATATTAAGTAATGAATTCTTCTTCCTTGGTAGTGAGTAGTTGTAAGTTGCTGCATGGTTGAATATAGATTTTCAGAGTCTATCTTGGAAATAGTTGTATTGGGTTCTGGTTATTTTCTTTTGATTGTTTGCATTGTAGTAAAACTTAGTTGGTTCGATGTATTTCTTGTTGTTTCAGCGTTGGAGTTGATGTCTCTGCTGGAAACTCAGAAGCCAACAAGGAACCTGGATCCAAAAAGAGGTAAGCTTTATTTCAAAAGACCGACTGGACCCGGAAATGATAGCATTTTCCAGGATTTATCTTTTTGAGCAATCGCTATTCACTTGTTTATGGTTCTCTTGTTGTGGGATATGTCTTGGCTCTCCTGACATATTTTGGGCTTGACAAGGTATAAAAATGAGTAATCCTGGTCATAACTTGTCTCAGGGGGAGATGTGAGTCATCCTCTGCCACTAGCTCAAAAGCATGTAGGGAGAAGCAGCGACGGGACAGGCTGAATGACAAGTAATTTTCTTCAATTTTGTACATCCTTCTTATCCTCCGTTGGAGGAACCAAAACTTATCTACGTTTAAATGAATAACAGGTTTGTGGAATTGGGTACAATTTTGGAGCCTGGAAATCCTCCCAAAACAGATAAGGCTGCTATCTTGGTAGATGCTGTCCGCATGGTGACTCAGCTACGGGGCGAGGCCCAGAAGCTGAAGGACTCCAATTCAAGTCTCCAGGACAAAATCAAAGAGTTGAAGGTGAAATTTTGTAATCTTCCGTTCTCCACATAAAATGATCAAATGCTTACCTAGTTTCTGGAATATGTCAAATCAGACTGAGAAAAACGAGCTGCGAGATGAGAAACAGAGGCTGAAGACAGAGAAAGAAAAGCTGGAACAGCAGCTGAAGGCCATGAATGCTCCTCAACCAAGCTTTTTCCCAGCCCCACCTATGATGCCAACTGCTTTTGCTTCTGCGCAAGGCCAAGCTCCTGGAAACAAGATGGTGCCAATCATCAGTTACCCAGGAGTTGCCATGTGGCAGTTCATGCCTCCTGCTTCAGTCGATACTTCTCAGGATCATGTCCTTCGCCCACCTGTTGCTTAATCAAAGTTAAAATCATCAACCGGTTTGCTTCTTGCTTCCGCTGAAAAGAAAAGTCTCCATTTGTTTTGCTCTCCTCTTTCTCGGCTTTCTTAGTCTTATCGTTGATTTCGCTATATCGTGTTATCGTCGTAACTTGTTATCTGTTGAACAATGATATGACATTGTAAACTCCCAATTGCTACGTGCAATGTTATCTATATTCACATGTAAATTTAAGTAGAGTTTGGCAGATCGTCTCTCACTTTATGTGTTCTTACATTAATACATAGAATGGGTTTTACTTCCTCGCCATAAGAGTTTGAAAGTACAAAAAAATTAGAAACAGGAGAGACTGCAGAGACAGCAAAACATGATCCGGTAGAGCAGTGAAAACTCCATGGCAGAAAAGTGTGCTCCTATGTTTTGATCTGATCTTGTGAATCTCTTCTCTGGGATGCCAATGTAAAAATTGAGATTTGGTTTGTGGTTATCATGATGCTCTAATGTGACAGCTCTTGATGAACCTGTCAGAGGAATCAAGATACTTAGCCCAGAGAGGACGTAGATGTGGAAAAGCTATATCAAGCCAAGGCTTAGCTCTTCCATTGTAATGTACAACAGCCGCACTTTCAGCATCAGCAAAGCTCGTGGTCTCTTGGTATCCCAGACCGAGCATATGCCAGAACGGATCTATGGTCTGTACATGACCGTGGAAAGCTATCAACCCAGGAGGCAAAGTTCCCAGCTGCCACAAACTCAGGTCTGATTTTAAGTTCTGCAACATATAACATGAAAAATAGTCTCGAGTTTAAGTTGATTACTGCTTGGTAGAGATTGTTGAATAGTTAGTGTTTCCATTTACCTCATCAAGCCAGTGATAGTAAGTGGAGCTTATGTTAGTCTTTCTCCAAGCCGCTAAGTCGAAAACATTCATCCCGTAAGCCCAAGCGCATTCCTCTGGATCAAAGTTTCTGGCAATTGTTGGGTTTGAGAAGTTGAGGTAACTCTTGAACTTCTTTGACATCACAAACTTGTCTTCTCCTCTACATGTCTCCACTGCTCCATTTACTTTCCCATTCATGTCAATGTCCCAAAGAGGTGATAGATCAGTTTGGATTACAATGTCATCGTCTAGAAACACAACCTTGTTTAGGCTCGGAAATAACTGCAAAAAAATAGAAGACGGTTTTAGGTTGCAGGCCCTAATGCCGTTGAATAATCTTCACTAGTCACAGATCAAACTTACCTCTGGTAGATGAATACGGATGTGGTTCATCAAGGAGTTGTATTTTGGGCTAAGCGCTTGTAACTTAGCAGCAACAACAACTGGATTCTCGTTGTTATTAGCCACAATAACCGATGATCCACCTCTGAATTGAGACCTCACTCTTTGATCTTTCTCCATAGCTTCCAGAACCGGAACTTTCCCTTTCGATAACCAATCAAAATGATGCAAAGCCTTGACCTCAATTATTGCTGGAGACAGAGGATGCAATGAGAACCAAGCTTGCATTGGGAAGTAAGTTTTCCTATCCGTTATGATGTGAAGAACGACCTTATGAGGTCTTAAAGCGTTTTGAACCAAAGACTTGGCCACAACCGAAGCTGCAAGAATATTGTCTGAAGCCAAGACAAAGTGAAAGTAGTTGTTGTCGACTAAGGTTGGGACTAACTCAGCTTCTGGAAGCTGGAGACGCGCAGCTGCATTTATCGAATGTTCGCTGGCTAGTTTAAGAGCTAAACAGTGAAGTTGTTTGGGTATGCTGCTTGATGCGACGTGTCGGTATAAATACTCTTGGATCTTAGCCGTTCTTGTTCTTTGTTCCATCAATGTCACCATTTCTTTTAGCTTTTGAGCAAATTCTCTTGCGTCTGATTTGCTTCTTTTGACTTCAGACATGAAATCTTGAAGTGTTTGAGGTATATCTGTTCTTCCTTTGAGTTCTTGTTCGCTTAAAGGCTGTTGTAAAACTTGGTACATAGCTTCTGGAACATTCTAGAAAATAACCAAAAATAACTTTACTTTCTTCACCACTCTTTTTCACCACGGTAAATATATAAAATGCGCTCTTTAATCTAAAACTGAGGTTAGAGAGGACTTACACCAGAATCAACCCTTCTTCCTAAAAGTTTTGGCTTTAGTCTCTTCCCCAAGCAAGCTGTTAATTACAAAGATAAATGTCTTATAAATCTGATTCAGCTTGACCATAATACCACAAAATTGAGCTGAAACAAACCGACCAGCACTTGGATTATTCACTTTTGAGCGTAAATCTCTAGAAATTATTCCACTGTCTTGGTTTAGATTATTCTATTTGTTAAGGATAATATATTTATATCTCAGCTCGACGTAATTGTGCATGTAGTATACATAAAATAAGTAAATTGTGTATTCAGTAAAAAGATATAGCTATAATTTTTTTAATAACGAATTCAACAGTTCACTATTTACATAATTTCCGGATATAGAAGAAAAAAAAGAAATGATAGAAACGTACCAAGAGAGGAGCAAGGAGAGGGCTCGCCGTCGATAGAATCAACGGTGGAGAGGACGAAGACGAACCGGAGAAGAAAAGTGAAGAAGAGCAAAGAATAAAACATCATTTGATAAGAGAATTTTCTAGAACCAACCTTCACTTTTATGAACTCTCTCAACCCTTTCCCTGTGACCACTGTCACATGTCTCAAGCTCGGAGATATATGCAATTGCATCTCTCCTCTGTTTCTCCTCTCTGTTTTAGTTTTTTTTTTTCTTTTCTTTCTGAATGTCCGAAGAAGGAAACCGGATCTCACGTTGTTATGTATTGTATGGTTTATTTCAAAAGGGTCCATGTCATTTACCTAACCTTGCTTTGTGTTTAGGTTATTAATGGCAGATCATAACTCTGATGTTATTTTTGTTTTTTTTCATATTTTTTTTGGGATAAAAAAACTTAACTCTGATGTTTCACGTAGGGCAAAAGAAATGTGTCATCATGTGTGTTTGTTACAAGTCGAAACACCTCGGTTCTATGTTACGGTTCTCTTCTGTATTTGTTAGAATACTTTGGTTTTTTCCGGTTATGCTACCTGGTTTTCGGTTCCATTCTCCAAGCTGGTGGTATCAATTGTTTGTTTATGTATCCGATTCTTGTTGGCACGTTTTGGTACTTTTGGATTCAGGGTATTCTTTTTGTATTTGTATAAACTATGAAAAGCTTCGGTATACCATTCGGTTAAGTGTTCGAATCACAAAACTCTTAAAATTAATGGAATGCCACTTTTTATGATGTACTGTACCTAGAAATTTCGTGGAATTCAACATATATATGATTCATTGATTACATGTAATTCGGATTATATTTGGTCCATTTCGATATAAGTCGGTTTGGTTAGAAAGGATGTGGATTTAGGATTTGGCTTTATGTTGAAGGAGAGAAAGTTGGAGAGACAAAAGACAAGTCAAAGGCAAAAAATGTAACGCCCAGATGTTAAAAAAATATTGAGAGTGTAGATGAAAAGGAGCTGTTTGGTGGTTACAAGACATAACTTTACATCTAAATAAAGTCTTTGAACAAAGACATTGGAGCTTCAACTTCAGAATTTACTTTTTCAGGACTAATTTCTTCTCTAATTTCGATTGAGACCCTTTCTTTCTTAAGTTATTTTTAACTCTCCCCCTCCCAAACAAATAAGTCTTTAAACGGCCTCTATGAGACACCAATGACCATAATGAAATCTGTCTTGCATTGTGACTGTAAGACTCTAAAAATGTATCCATTTTCTGTATTTTCTCTTCTCTATTTTTGTTTCATTTCCATGCTTACATACATGCATTACTCAATAAAATATATTTTTTAATAAG
Organism: Camelina sativa; assembly: GCF_000633955.1. Taxonomy (NCBI): domain Eukaryota; kingdom Viridiplantae; phylum Streptophyta; class Magnoliopsida; order Brassicales; family Brassicaceae; genus Camelina; species Camelina sativa. Next base: position 42,404,155 of record NC_025695.1, read on the forward strand.
TAAGAAACAGTGATTAAAATTAAAGATTCATTTGGTCGAGTTAGCGGCTAATTAAGGCCAAAAGATTCACTTGATGCCTAACAACTCTGTTTTTTTTTTTTTTTTTTTTTTTTTTTTTTNGAACATCACGGTGAAAGCAACTCGAAATTTTCAAACATTTTGTTACTTTTTTGGTTTGGTTTGGGAGTTTCCACAATATATTTCAACCTTTGAACAAATTGATTTTGGTGGTGTAACCTAAGTCGTGTTTTTTTAACAGTTGAAATTAGAAAAAGAGAGTTTCATGGCTCATGCTAATTGTCTAGTCTCTCTCTTTATCCACCCACCCCCACACACAAACTCGAGAAAAGAATCTTGAGAATATGAGATTAGAGGAAAGACACATATCCGAAGTAAAATAAATAAATCCCTGTAAGACGGTGAGTCCGAATCGATCCTTTATAATCCATCCAAGTCCCGCCTTTTCATTATCCTTCCAAGAGGCATCAGTATAACAGATGAGAGAGGTGGATGGTCGATGGGATCGAGGAGAGGGTCGCGGTTTTTTGTTGATTCTGGGTAGAGGGGATTGAGCCGCTTGCCATTCTTTTGCTCTGGAAACAGCGAGGAGAAAGGCTTCTTCCACCGGTATTCGCAGTTTATTAAAGATCAGCCGGTTACGAGTAGTCCAGAGAGGCCAGAGGATCCAAGGGGCAATCGGTCCTAACCCTATACCTGAAGGAGGTAGGCAGATAAGCTTTGCTGTTTTGATGATTCCTTCCTTTACTGAGACTAGGTTACCAGGGCAGCCCACAACTTCTGTGCATAAGGGCATTGGAAAAACAAGTGTAGGGAAGACTCCTCCTCTCCGCAGTGGGGGCATAATGCAGAATCAGTTATGTGTCGGTATTTGAGATTTTCTCCTACCGGGAGAGCATTCTGGGCTGCTTTCCACAACAATAGCTTTGTCTTCTGAGATGTTTTGAGGGACCAGATATCGGATTTCCAGTTGAAAGGTTCAGAGGTAGGTAAGACGGGTGGATCGGAGTATCAATGTTCGAGGATTCAGCAAACTTGGAGGCTTCGAGATATCCTGACTTAGCTGAGTATACTCCATCACTTGTTTGTAGCCATGCCCAAATATCTAGAGCTCCTGTGGAACTTGGTTTGAGCTTTAAGATCTCCTTTTCATAATTAGGGAGGATAAGTCTTATGAGGTCAAGGTTCCAGTTTCGAGAGTTTGGGAGAAGGAGATCAGCAACTCTCAGGTGTTAAGTGTCCTTTGTTGGGGGTCCCATTGGTGCAAGTGGGAAGGAGGTAGAGAGCCACGGAGCTCGCCCAAGAACAGTCCTTGTATTGTATCTTCTTCTCAAGACTAAACTTGTATTGATGTTAAAAAAAACCTACACCTAAATATGGTCGGTTACAATGTATACACATATGGCATCCCAACTAAGTGAATACATATATATATATATAGCTAAAAATCACCTCCATTAAATCAATCACTATGCACCAATACATTGACTCAGATCCGATCAATCCAAATATTAATCCTAGATTTGTAGTATAATGATTTCTGTAGATGACATTGTTGTGTAATCTTACTTCTCTTGTTTGCACATTAGGGCCTGATTGTTATAGTTGCGTGGATAATAAGAATATGAATTGAAAAAATTCCATATTGATTTGGATTTAGCTAATCAATTAATCATTAATAAAATAATTTTTTGCAGCATCCATGGTCACTGTGCCATAATTATGTTTGATGTCACAGCAAAGATCACATACAAGAACGTTGGGACATCATGGTACAGTGATCACTGCAGGTACAAGATTTTTTTTTTTTTTTTTTTTTTTTTTTTTATTTTTTTTTTTTTAAA
>NC_025695.1:42407691-42423310 GCF_000633955.1 Camelina sativa
TTTTTTTTTTTTTTTTTTTTTTTTTTTTTTTTAATTAATTGCATATTTTCTTGTCATTAACAAGAAAAGCTCAAAATTGTAACGTGGGAGTTGGATATTTTATTAAACAGGGTGTGTGAAAACATTCCCATTGTTATGTGTGGGAACAAAGTTGATGTGAAGAATCGACAAGTAAAGGCGAAGCAAGTTACATTCCACAGGAAGAAGAACCGATTTGTTTACATAATAATTAAAGGATATAATTATATATATTTCTTATAATGACTGGGATTACCTCCTTGCAACAAGGGCATCCGTTTTGGCACCATTCTCTGACCCAATCAAATCCAAGACGAGACTCAAGGACTGTTCTTGGTCTAGTTGTCATTGCCAGCTGATTACGAAGATACCTCAGAGCTAAAAATCGTGGAAACGAGAAAGGTCACTGGTAATTTTGACAGGGTCCTTGATCTTGAGTATGCCCACTCCCATATCTTTCCCATCTCAGCAGATTGCCCCATCTTTGGTGAAGGAAAAAGAAAGTCAAAGACAGGGTTATAAGGGTTATTGCCAGGAATAACGGTGAGAAAATGTTTGCACACTTCAAGAGATCGATGGTGGAGCAGATGATTGAAAGAAAGGTTGTTTCGATGGAGTGGTGGAGCAAAGGTTTTGTGTGTGTTTTTTATGCATTTTCCTTTTAGAAAATATATCCATTTTCACTTAAGTCCATTTTTACTTAAGTGTGGTTTGGTATTTCGAGAAATTAGTCTTCTCAAAATTTCTTTTTTGAAAATCAATTATATATCTCTCTTACTTTTTAATATTTTATTGATTTATTTATATGAGAATTTCTTTGAAAATCTTGCACTACACTTGCTCTTAGATTTTATTTTGATCTATTTTTTGCTAAAAACCTAAATAAGAGCCTAAAAACAAAATGATTAGTTTTATTTGCCGATTTAATTATATTTAGATTAGACCTTTATCACCTAAGAAACCTTAGGATGTTTAGGATGTTTATATATTTATTATGGTTAAAACATCCTAAGATTATATAGTTCATGAATCAACGGGGCTAATAATATTCTGTAAGAAAAAGAAGATTAATAAAGCTATATACATCCTAAAAAGATATGTCAATTTCCCTTTTTTATATGTATATATATATATATTTTTGGAAACATTTATGAAATAAATCCTGAAATTCATACCTATTTACAAGCATGTCATTGGTATTAATTATTATTTTTTTTTCATTTAATTAATTAATATTAAGTTTCTATTTTAGAAAAAAAAGTTTTCCCATCCTAAATAAATTTCCAAAAAAATTGGAACCATTTTATTTAACATTAAGTATTAAGTTTATAATTAATTTAATTAATATTAACTTTCCAATTTTACAAAACAATATTTTCTCCATACACAAATTTCCTAAACAATCGGTCTAATCAATAAACAAATTGATTTTTGATCTTGGAGGAGGATCCATGGCCGAGATTTTTTATCTCAACGTATTTAAAACTAATTTTTACTTTCACGGGTTTCGTATGATGAGTTTTTACGGCTTAAAAAATCTTTAAACATGTTGCTTGATCCGTCTAGCATGGCGGGTTTGGACTATATACCAACAATAAAACTACTCCCTCCGTTTCAAAATATATGATGTTTTAACTAAAACACGCAGATTAAGAAATCTTTACTTTTAACAAGTTCTATAAAACATCCTATATTATGGAACAAAAAACTTCTATAAAACATCTTATATTTTGAAACAGAGTGAGTATTAGTTTATCTCATATATACTATAGATTTGTAATCATAGTTTTGAAAATTAACTTATAAATTATTTAGTATATGAACTACAAAATATTACACATACTATAACACATTCTTAATATTCCAAAAAAAATGAAATACACATAAAAATATAAACCAACATAATATATAAGCATATACCTCTGCTTAATTCTAGAGAACAAAACAAATCTAGAATTTTATATTCTATCTAATAACAAATTTAATGTAATTAAGTTATAAACTTTATAAAACGTAAGAAGAAAAAAAAATTCTAAACAAAATTCTAAATTAATTAGACAAAAGTTAATTAATTAAGAATTTAAAAACTAAATAAATTTAAAATTATTATTTAAAATACAATAATTTATAATTTAGTTTAGCTGTGTAGTGGAGGTGAAATCCTAGTTCTATACAATTTTTGAGAGTTATTTTTTGTGTGCTCTCAAAAAACCCTAATTAATAAAAGAAATAATATGTTGCATCGTTAACGAAACCCTTACACTTGGGAGAATGACGAGGATTTGCGATCTTCCACCAGAACTAGTAGGGTTGATATTCACCAAGATTCCCATAACATCTATAAGAACCGTGCGATCCACTTGCACGATGTGGAAAGCTTTAACCAAATATTGGGGTTTGGGTATAGGAGCGGCTAGGGAGCAGTTTTTGGGGCTCATGGCGATGGATTCGAAGGTTTGTTCACTGAGATTCCATCTCCGCCGCAAAAACAACAGCAAGGAAGACGGAGATTTTCTTGAACTATCTATAAAGCAGGTAGATTTACTTAAAGGAGTCGACATAGCTAAAATATTTTACTGCGATGGCTTATCTTTATGCGTAGCCAAAGACAACTCAAGGCTCATGGTGTGGAACCCCTATTTGGGTCAAACAAGGTGGATCGAACCTAGAACAAAATTCCACACACTGGACACGTATGCTCTAGGATACGATATCAACCGTAACCACAAAATCTTGAAGTTCATGGATAGTCGCCCTTTTGAAGACAAGGACTTTTTCGGGTACGAACTTTACGACTTCATCTCTCATTCATGGAGGGTTCTCGACGTCACTTCTAACTGGCATATACAAGATTACCAACGCGGCGTGTCTTTGAAGGGAAATTCTTACTTTTACGCTCAAGAGAAATTAGGACATTACGTTGCGCCTCCCCGTGGATATAAAATAGCACGTCAAGTTATCACTGATCTCACTATGTCCAGACAGTTATCACTGATCTCACTATGTCCAACGCTTCGTTGCTCGACGAAAAGAAAAAGTTATGCTATAGGAAAGAACAAACAACATAAATTGTACTTTGTAAACAATATGTCGAAAAAGATCGTTTTCTTTCCAAACTTGATTACAAACTATACAAAGGTGCGTGAAAAAAAATGTAAAGAACTTTTTTATTTTTTTATTACGTTTAACATCCTAAGGTTATATAGTTCATGAATCAATGAGGCTAATAATATTCTGTAAGAGAAAAAGAAGAGTAATAAAGCTATTTACATCCTAAAAAGATATGTCAATTTCCCTTTTTCTTTTCTATACAATTTTCCAGAGTTATTTTTGTGTTGTGTTCTTCTTCTGTTTTGTAGTCGTAGCCTGAGTTTGTGTGAAAAAAAAAAATGAACCAATAGTAACATCACCTTCTTCTACTAATCCACTTCCTCTTCTTCGCTATGTACAGCCCCGAGATCAGTCTCTGTTCCATGACCCTCCAGAGGAGTCACTTTGTCACCTTCTGCAGGACTCTGCATTGATCTGTTTGTGTATCATAATATCAGTGCCAGGAAAGTGACACAGAGACAAATACAAAAACTTTTAAAAACGTGTTGAGCATAATCAGATTCAGAAAACTCACTCGTTTACCACTTGTTCGGATCTTGGAGATTGGAGATATCCCCAGACTGGAACCAAATCTCTTGTTCTTGCTTCAATTGTTCGAGTTTGAATGTCTTCAATCTCCATCTCCCCTCCTCCTTCACCACTACTAATCTCTCCACCCGGATTCAATACCAGTTCTTGAAACCTAAACTGTTATGTGCAAAATAACAAAAGTATAAGAGATCATTCAAACAACACATTATTGCTCAAAGAAGAAGGAAATGTTTTACCTTTCGCCTTGCCCATAACGGTAGCTGAGTCTGCAGATGCATTTGCAACTCTGCTTCAAATATGAACAAATGACGCTTATCCTCCACACGGCTTGTTGTTCCTTTCTTAGTCACTTTCCAAGCTTCCTCAACATTCTGTTTTCTAACAACCTCCGGAAACACTTTACTTTTAGAGTCCACTGATGTTCCACCTCCATATATGTCACTGTGGTGATCTTGCGTCTCCCTCCTAGATTGGTTTTGGATCATAGACCACCTTCTTATTGGATCTACCGCTAGTTTTCCTTCAGTCTCTAAACCAGACTCAAAATCAAACCCTGTCATCGCCACATTCTCATGACCAACACCAACCGAATGCTCACGTAACGCATACTGTGTCAGACATCCAGAAGGAGCAAAAACCAGAAGATTCGTCTTGGAGCAAAAATCAACAGGAGAACCATAGTAGTTATTGTTACTCTTTTCATCGGAGTAACAGAAAGAGGATGTGATTGCACCCGGAACAGAGCCTCCAACAATTCCAGCTGCTGCATCACTCATGGTTCCAATCCATCCGCTGTTGTTTTTGCTTCTTATCCTATTGATTGCAGATAAAGGAACCGGAGAATCTCCCTCTTTCTCAGGAGTAATCTCAAACAGATGACTTGTCCCTCTTGAAGAGCTAACCACTATCAAATTGCTATCATTGCTGAAACAGATGTCTTGTATCACCTAAAAAAAACCCCGCATTTAAGGTTACACAAAAGCACCAAAAGTTTCCACATGTGTAGGTGAAGAAGAACTCTGCTTACCGCATTAGTAAAACCGCGTTGAAGCCTGAACAGATGGGCAAAAGTCTTTGTGTTCACATCCTTGCTAGTAGAGATTGTTGGCATTATTCTAAAGACGTTAATATTGTGCCCCTGAATCGAAGCAGACACCAAAAGCATGCCGCTTGGATCAAAGCACAAAGCTGATATTGGACTCTTGTGTGCCTTAAACTGTGTCATGACGCTTTTGTTTGTGATATCTTTGACAATAACCTGCACACAACATCGATATCGTCAAAGCAAAAAACCAATTAGAAATCAAATTGAGAGCAAAGCAACTTGAGGAAGATTTTGAGTATTACCATTCCTATGCTATCTGCATCTGGCACATTTTCATTAGCAACTCCAATGCTTTTCAAACCAGGAATATATGGATTAGGCAGAACCTCTGAACAGTATCGAGACAATGACTTGTACCCTTTGTCTCCAAGATTTACTATCCCAGAGGCGAGCTGCTTACTCGATTCTCTTGCAAATTGTGCAACACTTGGTGATGACGACAGTGAGAGAAGTTCTGAAGTGAAAACTGCAGAGCTTGAGTTAGCAATACGACTTCCGCTATACGCAATCCATCGTGGACCAACAGCAAGAGGGCCATATCCAACACCCAAGGAGCCACACACAATGGAGTTAGTGACAATCGTGTAGTTCATTTCCAATGTTGAAGCATCAAAGCAATGTATCTGCAAATACATGTTCACATTGTTAGTTTCAGAACACACAAAATCAAAAAAGCAAAAGTGACAACAATATGACATTCGAACCTGAGAAGCTTGAAGTACAGCAACAATCCGAGAACTGCACCTAACCGAGTAAACAGTAGACCGGAATTTCAAAGTTTGCACATAAGACTGAGACTTTAACGAGTAGACATAGACATTAGTAGGAACAACTACGGTTTCACTTCCAGGATCCTCAGAACTAATCTGTTTACTTGACTTATCCTCCCAAGAACTGTCACCACACACAGCCAAAAGCGGACGGCTCTCATAGAACCTATCATCTAACACTCCAGAGTTTAATGGATTAGGTAGCATCTGCATAAAGGATGCTTGACCATCATATGCAGAAACTATAACATGAACATTCTCAGTATCTTCAACATCCCAAACTTGAAACCCAGACTGAAATGCTAGTAGAAGAACTCTTCGAGCATCATCATCCTCTTTCTCTAGCTTATCAAACCCCGCCCATAGTACCTATTTCCAAGATTCAAAATTCATCAACCAAGACTGATCAAACACTTGCAACAAAACCTAAAGATCGCTCTTTTAAGGTAAAGAAAAGTTTCCAAATTGAAAAAGTACCTGATCGTGATGAGAATCAACGTCCCTGACGGCGGAAGAAGCAGCAGAAACAGCGGAACGAGCAACAGTAGAAGCACCAGATGAAATCACACGAAGGCAATTAGACAAAGCACGAAACGAGCTACGAGCTGATCGTGACACAACTCCTCCGTCCGGAGACTTGGGAGAAGAACCGTCGCCGTTCTTCTTCATAATGTTGGAGAGAAAACTCTTTTTAGTATCAAAAAGCTTTGATCTTTTTTAAAAGCCCTCTCCGAATCAAAACTAAAGTTTCGATTTTTCTATATCTACGCCTGAGATTTTTCCCAAGAAACAAACAAAAAAAGAAAATGAATCTCCGAGAAAAACGGGGGAGAAGATGAGAAAAAGAAGCCAAATTTAACAAATTTTTTTGATTAGAATCTTGAAAAAAAGAGACACGCAAACTCGAATTTTTTTTGCTTCTTCTTCAAGTTGTCACGAAGCAAGAAACACACAATCGAAGAAACAAACAAAGAAAAAGATCGAATTTTTACAAAAGCCCAGAAGAAAGAATCAATCAACGATTGAAAAAATCGAAGAAACGAAAGCAACAGTAAAAAATTGTAAAAGAATTAAAAGAGATTAAAAAAAAAAAGAATGAAGCGTCGTATCGAAGGAGTAATCTTTGATTTAAGACTTTGGAAACGCTTAAGAACAAGAAAAGGGGGAAAGATTTTGAGGATAAGAGCGACAGAGATAGAGAGAGAGAGAGAGAGAGACTGTTTAAGAGACGAAAGCTGCTGTTTCAAACCTTCTTCATTTACGATTTTTTTCGTTCGTTATTTATATATATATATATATAAATTTTTTTTTTTTAACTTGGGGGAAAAAAAAATTGGATTAAGTTGTTTCTTTTACGTATCGTCTTTGTAATTTACTACAGAGAAGAAGAAAGAGACCCACCTTCCACGTCTCTTCCTCTTAATTTTAGTTAATTTAATTTGGGAATGTCTCGTTTTGTTGGTTATATACTTTGATCCTTATATTAATTGAAGTTTTATTGATTTTATTATAGAGTTAATTATCGGTTAGCCAAGAAAAAAAAAAAAAAGAGTTTATTATCGTTTATAGCGAACCGTGTTTAGCTAATGTTCACATTTAATCAAATCTAAAGTCTAAACCAATTAAATTCACCGTAAGTACGAGTACGACGACGTGCGTTAGTCTTTTTTATTTTTATTTTCCCTGTGACGTGCGCTGGTCTTAGATGAGGAATGTTGAACGTTATTTTATATATTTTTTAATGTTTTTTTTCTTTCTATAATACTAGTTCATTGGTTTTTTATAAACAAACTTGGTTCAACTCGGTTTAGTTAGATATGTTTGGTTTAGTTAGACCGTCACTCATAAACTGATCCGATTACATTGCATCGAGGTTTTGACCATAATTAAACTGAAAACTTGGCTAGGAAGTAACTTCCTGTGTTTTAATGTAGGGTTTTGGGTGGGGAAGATGTAAAACATCACCATTTCTTGCTTTTCGCTTCAAGATCTTTTAATTCATGTATCATGTCTCTGCTTCACGTTCGTTGTGGTTTGATTCCCACAACTTGAAGGCATTTACACATCAAGTTGTGTTTACCTCAAAGATATCAGTGAATGATTCCCAAGGTTAGATTCAGATTCTTGTGTGTCATTAGTTATAAGCAGAGACCAGCTGCTAAGTTCATGATTTTGCATTTCTATGATTAAAAGAATTGTTTTAAGTCTATCCGTTGAGGATGAATATATATAAACAAGATTGTTTTGCGGACTATAACAGTTTCTTGGATCAAATACTACAATCAACACTCTAGAAATAAGGGATCCCAATCTTTGTTGCACAACATTTAAAAGGTTCCAGTAGCTATATTTCACAAATTAAATCAATCGAATAACGTGTGTTGTTATTGCATTTGCTTCTTCTTTGTCCTACCATGCAAAGGTTTGTTTTCATATCATACATATATATTTGAAAGTTGAAACTCAAATTAATTAAGCTAGGCAAGGCTTTCATGGCCAAAGAAATAGGACACAGTAACACTCCCTATTTATGTGATTCTCTCTCTCTCCGTAATTTGTGATTTTGCAGGTGGAAACTGAAGAAGCAAAAACAAAGAGCAACGACCCAAGTACAAGCACTTTCAAACAGAATCAGCCTTTGGATGACACATTGACACCAACAAGTCCATGAGTACAAGCGAATGAGTTTTTGTTCTTTTTGTATTCTTGTATGTGCAAGATAGCATCTCCTTTTGTTTCTTTTTGTATATTTGTATTTATTCTTAAAAAACCCCAAGTAGGTTTCTACCATTGGAGGAGAAATTTTCCAAAATTTATGTTTAACATAATGGTAAGGACCCATGAGGGGTTTTTACCATTGAAGGTGGTCTTTACATGAGCTTTTGGACTTCTTAGAAGACACTACTTTGGGCTTCATATGGATTCTCTAATAGGACACAGATATGACATAACACCCAAGAAAAGTATTTGAGTATAGAGTTCTAGGACATGCTCGATGGTATTCTATGACGTTTCAAGATCAACAAATTTTCTTCGCATGCAGATTTATAGTGCAAGATTATAACCTTTCCCTTTTCTAAGTCCAACCTCAGAACTTCGGTGCGACATTTTTCGATGCGTCTACGTAGGTGATCCAAATTCAACAATTCCTCTCCGTTCACCTTCTTCACCTTTTTACACCATAAATAGTAGTATCTCGTTTTCAGACACAAAAACTAATCGGGTAGGAATTAGCAAAACTTCTATAGCTCTGATTCTCAAAGACACGCATGAAGATCAATAACTTTGGGACAACTTTTAATTTGAAAATAAGCAATAAATGACTTACCTGCAATTTTTTGAAACTATAGTATCCGACGTTGATGTCATCCTCTAACATCTACACCAAAAATAAGAGGAAAAAAAAAACTTAATACAAGAATAACTAAAGATAATTAATTGTTGTTTTCATGCATATATTTGAAAGTGGAACTCAAACTATAATTAATCTAGCTAAGGCTTTCATGGCCAAAGAAATAGGACACAAGAGAAGGACCATGATAGTTCAAGTTATATATATCCCCTCATCTCCTAAGTTATTTTAGATTTTTAAAATTATATTGGGTAAAAAAAAAGAAGTAAACCTCTGAAATGATGATAATCTCTTGAGCAGCTTTTTCGGGCCTCCTTTTCAAAGCACAATCACATATGGCGTCAGAAGAATTGTCAATCTTTGGCTTAGAAAGAGACGCAAAGATAAACCCCGCAAATATGTAACACCTTGGATCAAATGGATCATATTGGCGCACCGGAACCAGCCGTGGTTGCACCTGCATGCATGCGTATTGTTTCTGATAATTATATCCTCCATTCAAATCCAATGTGAAAGCAACGAATTAAACAAGAAATAGGGGACAATAATAAGTTTCACTATCTAAAGCAAATATGTCACTAGGAAAGTAGATGACTTACGGAGTTTAAACTGATTTTGAACTCATGCTCTCTTCCATCTCTTAAGACCTTAAACAGACCTTTTTCACCTGGTTTCTTCATAGAAACCAAATGATTGAAATTTATTCGTTCTTTTCCACGTAAAACAACTGCGCATGAAGCAAATGTAAATTCACTCCATCAACATAGTTGGAGAAGATTCATCAACTGAGTGCAAAATATATGTAAGTATATATTTTCGTGAGCTAAGAGAAAAAAAAAAGAAGAAAAAAACTAAATATTACTTGTCGCATCATTTCCAATAGGAACACCATCGATTGCAAGAATGACATCGTCTTTTTTCAGAAATTTATGAGCAGCTGACACCATGTTCATTTCATTTATAAGAACTCCTGACATTCCATGTGTCATCTTAAAGTGTTTACGTATGTTAGAATTCTCCATAGCTTGACAGGATATATCCGGCAAATCAAAACCAGTGTAGTAACCTTTTTCTTCAACAACACTTAAGAAATGATTAACTACTGGAGTTGGGATAATTAAGTACCTTTATACAAAACCACAAAAGAAGGTGAATGTTAGTCAAATCTTTTGTTTGCAAAAACTTAAGCTTGCAATACATGGGTCTATTGTCCATATTTCATCTAGTAACTTGGAAAAAGATTTTTCAAGATTTAAAGTTTCAAACTCACACTGTATTTTTACCTAGTACACGACCTTGGAATGCTACACCAGCAACTTTGTTTCCCATAATGACCGGACCACCGCTATTTCCATAAGTAATGGCTGCATCTACTTGTATTGTCAATAGCTCGGTGGAGCTGTGACAGTAAGGATTAACTGTAACACTCGATACAATACCTTTTGTAACAGAAATAGTGTCACCACCTGCGTTTGAGCGCTTAACAGAAATCATTAGTTCTTTTATGAATATATCATCTACCATGACCATTTTTTTACCATGTGCAAGGTGAGCAATAAAATATAATTCCAAAAAAATAATAATAATAATAACCTTAAGAAAGCAGTTAATTTTAGTTAAATGATTCCCGGAAAATTCCACAACTTAATCTTTAGGCAGTCGTGAATGTAATTATTTTCTAAATACCATACATGATTCAAATCTTTGTTCTTGCTTCTAAATTTAGTCAATTTATCCCAACCAGATTGTTACTCATACAAAAAAAGTTAAAGCATTTTATTCAACACGTACGTACCACGAGGATAACCTAAAGCGTAGACAGTATCGCCCATATAGGGTATATCTCCAAGCTCCAAAGGATTTGAATCCTCCCAAAACTCTTCATTATCAACAGCTAAGATGGCCAAGTCACATTCATCCCCAACCGCTTCAACTATTGCTTCGTACTTGGTGGGTGAACCATGCTTTTTCACTTGCAAGTCTGTGTGATCTTTCACAATGTGAGCGTTTGTAAGAACCCTCCTTCCAAAAATTACGAATCCTAAATAAATCCCTCATATAAGTCAAACTATATAAGAAAAAAAAAAAAAAACCACACAACCAAAACGTCCCAATCACACAAAAGAAAATAAGAAAAAAAACTTTGAGAGAGAGAAAGTTATGGATACCAGTGCCCGTGGCAAATCCCTCCCAACTATTCTTCCAAGGTTTATCAACATCTGTGTCACTACGGAAGCAGAAGATCTTCACAACCGAGTCAAGAGCCGTATCAATTGCAGATAATTCTGTGTGCCTTGACTCACTTTGTGAATCGATGCACACGGAATGATAACAACGAGATATGGAAGCATGAAGACGGGAAACTCTCGTCGTTGGCAGTAGATTGTTACGGACAGGATCAGAACGAAGAAGAAGGAAACGAGAGGAGAGGAACCGAGGAACCTGAGTGCTCGAGGAGTTGCAGAACCTGGTCACAATACGAATAGACCATAACGACATGGTTGAGCGGCTACGATATTGAGGGCTTTTGCCACAGGGTTTTGAGAGAGATTATGAGTCGTCGTTTTGTTTACTTGATGGCCACTCATTATTTTTTCACTAGGTTGAAACTCGGCCTAGAGGCGAATATAGAGCTGACTGGTTCAGTTAAACCCTAGATGCGAATGGATGATTCTTATACAAGTAACAGAGGCGTAGAAGAGTGTTTAGGCGTAGAAGAGTGATTCATCAAAAGCTTTTGTTTGTACACTAAAAACTGATTAATAATTTTAAAAGAATCAAACAAAATAAATGAACTAATTCGATCTCATTAGCGACATATAAATAATCATTGGTTGTCAAGCTGCGGCTGCGGAGGAACATACTAATTGTATGGCGTCTTCTTTCTTAAGATCCTTGGACATGGCCGATGGTATTCCGTGAAGTTCCAAGATCAACGGAGTTGCTTCTTTTGCAGATTTATAGTTCACGGTAATAACTCGTTCATTTTCTAAGTCCAATCTCAAATCTTCTTCACTACACTTCTCAATGAGCTCACTTAGGTGTCTGAGATTCAACACTTCCACTCCGTTCACTTTCTTCACCTGTAGGATTTAGTAAAACTATATAGGTGAAGTAAAACTATATATAAATCTCTTTTATATATTATGGTTTTCTATTATTAACTGATCACGGTGCTTCAAGACTACTTTCATTTGAGAATAAGAAATTATAATGAATTACCTGCAATTCTTTGTAATCACGGTATCCTGTGGTTATGTCATTCAATAAGACCTAATATACACCCCAAAAAAAAAACATAAAACAAAAACTCCGTCAAATCTTGATGCCAAAATAACTAAGACATTGCTATCACTAGGCAGGCTTTCATGGCTAAATTGAAATTGAGATACAAAGAGAGGGAACTGTTAGCTCAAGTTATCCTCAGTCTAACAACTCAATAACCAAACTTACTAAGAAGAAAAATAAATTGGGTAATGGAAAAACACAAACCTGTGAAATTATGACTATCTGTTCACCAGCCTTTTTGACCTTTCTGTCTAATAAACATTTACATATTTTATATGAATTTTCTACGTATGGATTAGAGAGAGACACAAAGACAAAACCCGCAAGTATGTAATAACTTGGAAGAAATCGGTCCGGAACCAGTTGCTGCTCCTGCATATAAGAGATAACCGTAACAATGGTTAAGTGAACCAATTAATAATGATTGTACGCAAGAATTGCATGGCCAATGATTTAATAATCTGATAAAAGTAGTTACAAAGCTATAAGTCTCTAATAAAAAATATGTCGATACAAATGTAGATGACTTACATGTCTTACATTGATATTGAACTCGCGTTTTTTACCCCTTCTTAAGACTTTAAGTAAGACTGTTTCACCTGATTTCTTCAAAGTAACCAAATGTTCGAAATTGATTCTCTTTTTTACGGAAAGGAACTGCATGCAACAAACATAAATTCACATCACCAACACTGCACATATGGAGAGAACTCATCAATGGGGTATATAATAAAGAAGTATGCATGCAGGAGTATTACTTGTCTCATCATTTCCTATAGGAACACCATCAATTGCTAGAATGACATAATCTTTTCTCAGAATTCCTTGAGCACTTGAGTGCGGATTTATTTCGTTTATAAGAACCCCTGTCATTTCAAGACTCATTTTGAAGTGTTCACGTATGTCACTATTCTCCATAGATTGATATAATATATCCAGAGAACATAGACCAGTGTATTGGCCGGTTTTTTCAACACTAGTTAAAAAATGCTTAATTATTGGAGTTGGGATTAAATAGCTGCACACAACACCACAAAAAAAAAAAAAAATTATGATAGTTAAACTATTTGTTTGCAATCTCAAGAAAACAAATTATTAGTACATAGATATCTTAGTTTTAATTTTCTAAAAGATATTTAAACTTACCTTCTAGAAGATGCTACTACACCGGAGCTTGAGTATTCTCTCTCAGTTGTTTGCCAAGGTCGAACAATATCTGGCTCTCTAGAAAAGTAGAAGATCTTCACCACCGAGTTTAGGGCCACATCGATATGAGGACGACTCGCGCACACAGAAGTACAATAACGAGATATCAAAGAAGCATGAAAAGACGAACTATAGCGAGGAAGAAGGGAAGGAGAATAGAAAATTCGAGGAACCGAAGTGCTCGTGGAGTTGAACAACCTTGCCACAAAAGGAACATACCGGAAGAACATGTTAAGTGTATATGTTACAAGTATTTACGAACGATATACATATATATATTTTACTTGATAGTCATATACGATTCATGAATTTATTACACTACTTCCTTTTCTTTTCAGATTTAAACTTCTCAAAATATATTTTAAAGATTTAAAGGAAACATAATCAAATGAAACTAGCACAATTGACTCTAGCCAAATCTGGTGTTTCCAGATGCGTTGACTTTAAGGAAACTGCTGAAATGATTGCCAAGGTATGCCATTTCCATTGACTTGCTTGTTATAGTATCACGATTTTACAGTTTTGAAGTTTCAAACAGCGAGAAATTACCCTGCAGGTTGTATGCATGTTTATTCTACTTGACACTATAGATAAACCTTATATATATATCAAACTAGAGCATAATATTGGAGGAGGTTATTGAGAAGCAATAACAGGCTCTGCCTTATTATTACTTACACAGGTGGGTTTCAAGATGTTCTTAGGGGTCACTGCATTAGTGCAAGCTGGGACGCAGATGGAACTTGCGGCAGTATAATCTTGGAGGACAACTCGGTTCAATATAGTCGTAGATATGTTTGGTTTAGTTAGACCGATCACTAACTCAAAAACTGACCGGAAGACAATACATGATGATGATAATGGAGTTACACTAAAGTAGCTTTCTCCCTATTTGTCTCCAGTTGATTAATTAATAGAGGTTTTGACTTTTGACCATAATTAAGTAGCATGTGACTAAATTAAAATGTATACTTGGCTAGCAAGTGACTTCCTCTGTTTTAACGTAGGGTTTTAGGTGGAGAAGTTGTAGAACATCACAATTTCTTTAATCCAACCAGAAGTCATGTGGGTTGATTTAATATGAATTCAGAAACTGACACAAGACAGTTTTTTTTGGAATCAGAACAGCACAAACAACACAAGCTAAGATCACAAGACATGGTGTGAATGATCTTGGTCAATGGGTCATGTTACCATATCAAATGATTCTTGGTGTGCTGCTACTTCTCCATCTTCAATGTATCTTGAGTCTGGTATATACACCTCAATACTGTTAAAAACAATTGAACAAACATGACATTTGATCAGTTTCAAAATTTAGACAAAATGCACACACAACAGTGACTACACTATTGGCTTCATCTTCTATAGTTTCAATGTGTGAGACTCAAAATGACATTCCCTGAACTAAAATCAGCACAGATTAAAGAGTCTTTGTTGTATATATACACGTCATTGGCGTTCATGAGTTTCAAGTAAAATGCGTCGATTCTATTCCACAAAAAAAAAGGATAGCCTCTAAATTTAGGCAAACATAGCCGTAACCTACCTAAACCTAAATCAATCATCAATCCAAAAAGTGTAACAATGCCAAAGAACCAACAAGTAGAAGCAGACGAAACAGAGACAGTACCTCTCTTCTACATCAACAGGTAAAGAAAGCATCATCACTCACTCCCACAAAGAATTCAATCCAAAGCTTTATGAAACTTCTAACTTCGCCTCTGGTACGAAGAGGAATGAGTGGATTCGGTAGGGAGAGGAAGAGAGATACGTTAGTGTAATCATCAGCGGATTAGAGTCGAGGAGTCTCACCGTCGTCGGTATCTTCATAGAGACGACTGTAGCGGCGATCATCTATTGGTTCATTTATTAAAAAATAATAAAAAGAAATTATTTTGTTAAAATATAACTATTAAATTGTTTTTTGAGAATCGGTTTTGACCACTGAAATTGTTCTTATATTCTTCCAAAAAATAGTATCTAATTACCTTTTAGGTGGGGGTATTGGACAGTGGAACGTGAAAGAATTTAATAGAATGATGAATTCGAGTGTTATTCGATCAAACATTTTATAAATTCTTTTGAAGTCTAGTGTTATTCAAGTTGTTACTTTTTTAACTCTATTAAATTTCAGTGTTATTGGATGTTATCTAGTTTTACACAACATCATTATTTAGCGAGAATTCAAGAGAATTATTAGTGTAAAATGTGAAGAATAGATTCCTAGCTTTTAAG
>NC_025695.1:42425913-42494467 GCF_000633955.1 Camelina sativa
TGTTCTCATCTCTCGAGTCTCGAGTATGAACTATATTTTTTTCCCTGAGTTTGCTCTTCTTCGTTTGCTATTTATTAAGGGCATAACTACTGAGTTTGAATTTGGAAATTTAATTTGATTCTCCGTCTTCAATGTTTGCAGTTTTTTAGTGAAATAAAAATTGAATCAATCAAGAGTTCACTGCGGCGTAAAGATCGAAGAAGAACGACGGTGGCCATAAGGAGAAAGAGAGGTCATGAGGCCGAGGGCAATATCTTCTGTTAAAATTCTATAATTTTCCATTAAAATATAATGGGTGGACTGATAAAAAAAGATTTAAGAATCTTTTACTATCACTAAAAATCTGTAAATTATGACTAAAATTCTATTCAATTAAATTCTCTCACAATCCACTGACCAATACCACCCCCTTAATTTATTTAAATTTTAAATACAAATCAAAATTTAAACCAATTATATAGTAACATGTGTAGAAAAAAAAGTCTCTCGTTTTTAAAAGGGCAATTTTTGTAAATACCATTAAAATGAGTTTTTTTACAAAAATACCACAAAAATAGTAAAATGTATCCCCAAATACCACAAAATTGAATTAATTTTTTATATTAAAAATTAATACTTAAATGATCTAAACACTAAACCCTATCCTCTAAAAACTATATCTTTAATATAAATTTGTCAATCCAAATCTAAAAAAATTATTCTACCAATAAAAAAAAACAATCTTTTGTTGATATTTTTGGAAATTAAAACTTTTATGGTATTTTTGAAAAAAAAACTTAAATGTGGTATTTTGAAAAATTTCCTCTTCTCAAAAGTTCTAATTTGAAATCAATTAGATTCTTACTTTTTAAAATAGTTAATTAATTTATTTTTATGAGAATTTCTTTGAAAATCTTGCACTGCACTTGCTCTTCGATTTAATTTTGATCTTTTTTTTTGAGAATTTGTTAGAAATACCTTTTTGAGATACTCCTTTTCACAAATACTCTTTTTTTTTTTAACAATTTCAATTTTACCATCTTTTACACTTTTACAATATGTTAAATTAATTTTTGAAATTTTTTTTAGCTTTGAGTTCTCTATTTTATATTAGTGTATAGTTTTTATGAGGTAGGGTTTAGTATTTGGGATTTAAAGTTTAAAATTTGGTCATTTTATATATTAAAAATGGTATTTTTGAAAATACAAACTATTAAAGGGTATTTTTGAAAAGTGATATTTAAAAAGGATATTTTTGAAAATCTCCTTTTTTTTTTTTTTTTTTTTTTTNAACCTAACTAAGAGCCTAAAAAAATGATTAGTTTTATTTGCCGATTTAACTTTATTTAGATTAGATCTTTTTCATCTAACAAATCAAATGATTTAAATTTAATTTATATGTCCATGTGTTAGTATATATGTAAATAATGTTGTTAATGACATGTTTAATGATATGATACATGCAGTTGTTTTACAAACAAAAAAAAGCCTATGGGAAATCTTTTGATGTAGAATATGGTTAAACAAACAATTTATAATACAATGTAGTTAAACAAACAACCAAGCTATTCTTATTCTTTTTACTATAGTGTGAAATGAAAAGTCCAATGGGCTTCGGCCCATATATTTAAACACAATGGAAAACAATTTTTTTTGGCGATCGAGCGATACTCTCTCTCTGTCTCTGCCATCGCCAAAATAGCTTTTTTGGGTTTTACTTAGGGATCATCAGTTGGTAAGATTGGATTTTTCTCTCACCCCATTTCTAATTTGATGCTTCTTAGACCGTTAATTGATCTGCATCCCGCGGCGACCATTCTTTAATTTACGAATTTGTTTTATTTATCTTTTCTTTGTAATTGATAATTTTGTTGGGGGTTGGTTGTTTCAATCGAAACAAAAGGGTCAAGTGCAACTCCATTTATAGCCACTCTCTTCTGTTAGTAGATCTACCTGAGATTAACTTTGTTGGTCTTATTCAATCCCATTTTGGTTCTTAATTTTAATTCTAATTCTATAGCTTATCTCTGATCTGATCAAGTTGAATCCTTGTACTGTTCTGATGAAGTGTAACTTTTCTATATGGATCTAATGTAGAAAAAGAGTTGCCGTTTCGAGAAATTGGGAGATGGCTCCGGTTGGTCCTCGATCCGGTGATGCGATCTTCTCTAGCATTGATCGTGTGGTAAGTTTAGATTTCAAAGTTTCCTCCTTTTTGTTTTCTCTCTGTTTCTTTTGATTTTATCTTTGCCTCTTCGAGTCATAGAATTTGGAATTTGGTATATGGTTCATTTCATATGATAAGCCTCTTTCTCTGTATGCTTCATTGCTGTCGGTTGTGTTGTTGTAATTTTGTGTAAGGGTTTGAGAAGTAAACCTAGAAGCCAATTCCGAATCTTTTGTTATGGAGATAGTGTTTGATCTCTTTTTTGGAATCTGATGTATTTGTAGAATGCTGAGTTGTTCACGTTGACCTATGGTGCAATCGTGCGTCAGTTACTTACTGACCTGGAAGAAGTCGAGGAAGTTAACAAACAGCTTGATCAAATGTAATTCTTCTTTTATGCTTTTTGTTTCGGTTTCTTTTGAGCCCTTGAAAGTTTGAAGTCTTCTTTCTTGTTTTTGAAGTTCTGCTACATTATGTCTGTAGTTCCTTTGTTCATATATCTTTCTCATTATATGCCATTTGATGGGACAAATAAAGCATTCAGACTTCTAGGGTTATACTGGTCAGTGTTCGATTATTATCACTAGCTTTCTGTTTATTCTGCAGGGGGTACAACATTGGAATCCGACTTATCGATGAGTTTCTAGCCAAATCTGGTGTTTCCAGATGCGTTGACTTTAAGGAAACTGCTGAAATGATTGCCAAGGTATGCCATTTCCACCGACTTACGTGTTTAGTATCATGATTTTACTGTTTTCAAGTGTCTCCCTGGGCGTCAAACAGCGTGATATTACACTATAGATAAACCTTATGTATCAAACTAGGGCATAGTGTTTAATCTCCTTTGGTATTATGATATTTAGAAGCAGTAACAGGCTTTACCTTATTAATTACACAGGTGGGTTTCAAGATGTTCTTAGGGGTGACTGCATCAGTGTCAAGCTGGGACGCGGATGGGACTTGCTGCAGTATAATCTTGGAGGACAACCCGCTCGTTGATTTCGTGGAGCTTCCCGATACTTGCCAAGGTCTTTACTACTGCAATGTCTTAAGTGGAGTCATTAGAGGAGCTTTGGAAATGGTCAGTCCTCTCTTCTTTTTTTCTTTTTTTTTTATCTCCACTTCTTTGTTTACATAAGTTTGCGTTTTCAAGCTTCTCAATACAAACAGTTCCCTTAGAAACTTGAAAAAGAACTTCTCTTACTCCTCCGTTATCAAGCATAGAAGAACTTGTTTGTGCTGAGTGTTTATATGTTCATTTTCTATTGTCTGCACATAATGATCAGGTCTCGATGAAGACCGAAGTTACATGGACACGTGATGTTCTTAGAGGAGATGATGCTTATGAGTTGCAGGTGAAGCTACTGAAACAAGTCGCAGAGGAGTACCCTTACAAGGATGATGAATAAACAAAATAGCAATCTTTTATCTCCTCCCCTCTGCAACAAAGAGACATTTAATTACTGTCGTTTGTAGTATCTTTCTCTTTCTCTGCATTCTTAGCTTTTTAAGCAAACTATAAGCTACGAAACTCAATACCGTGTGATGATGTTTTGGTACAAATCCTACATTTCTTAGTTTTCTTATGTGACGAGAGTTAAACCGTATCATTGTCAGTACAACAAAAAAACAATTCTGTATTCAGTAAGACCAGAGTTTTGTACTTGCAATTTCTCATTTTCTCTATTAAAAAAAAAAAAAAAACAAAATTAAATGAAAATAATAGCAGTGAGTTGTCATCGTATGATTGGTAGAAATAAATCCGACGTGGACATTATCGGTTATTAAATATAATATCTCTTGTCTTTTTATCACCGTCGAGGCGTAAACACAAGTTGCAGACTTTATCCAAATTTAGGGTTTTCTTTTTTTCTTCGTCCTCTTCAAAACTCAGATCATCATCAGATCTTCGAAACCCCAATTTCACAAATCAGGTAAAAAGTTTCTCCCTTTTTGTATCTTTTTTGTTCATCTGTAATCCTCTCTCGTAGATTTACCGATTCAATTCATTTTCCTTTTTTTCTTTTTTGCCGATCTGCGATTGAATTTGAGTTCGTCTTCAATTTTTTTGGGTACATCGTTGTTTGTGTTTCGATTGAGAATTTTTTTCTAGATTGTTTGTTATTGATATTTAATAAGATATGATCTTGCTTTTTAGTTTGTTCTTTCTTCTTGTAACAATTCAATACCGATGATTGTTTTTGGTCGTCAATTGATAATTTCTCGCTGTACTGTTTATTAACCAGTTTAGATTGTAATTTGGAACTAGATCAGGCTTTATTGAGATCTCGATTACACATATAAACATTGAACTTTTTTTTAATTGAGGCACAGTTTTGTTCTGTGAATCCTACTTTGAGGATGATCATTTGAATTGTTCGTGGCCTCTTTTGAGGTTTATTGAATCTGGAGAGATGGGTTTGTTTGTAGTTCTTACTTGTTTCTGTACGAGGTTAATGTTCTTTTGTGATCCAATCAGTGTCTTAACTCTTATGTAAACATTTCTTTTTAACTATCTTAATGTCTGAATTGATTGTGATTGGATGTTTTCATGTTGTATCATATGTTTCCTCCCCAATTTTAATCTAAAGGGTTAAACCTTCTTGTACAGATCTCAGTTTCCCGGTTAATTTCACCCTCAAATCAACTAAGTTTCATGTCTGAACTTGACTCCCAGGTTCCTACTGCCTTTGGTAAGTTTCATCTACTGTACCAAAACTTGAGATTGTTAGTCATTGATCTTCTTCATCTTGTTTCATATATGCTCATACGAATTTATTGTCAGATTCTTCTGATTACAGAAATTGTATCTAGCACGCTCGTTTTCTTGTAAAAGTTTTTGCCTGGAAGATTTGTTTATATCTTTTAACATGTTATTCAAAGCATCATTTTTAGTTTGAAGACTCTAATGGTGTTCTTTCTCCATTTGCTCTTGTTTGGTTTTAGATCCGTTTGCTGATGCGAATGCTGAGGACTCAGGTGCCGGAACAAAAGAGTACGTTCACATCCGTGTCCAGCAGCGAAATGGTAGGAAAAGCTTGACAACCGTCCAGGGCCTGAAGAAAGAGTACAGCTATACCAAGATTCTTAAGGACCTCAAGAAAGAGTTTTGCTGCAACGGCACTGTGGTTCAGGATTCCGAACTTGGACAGGTTGGTTATATAAACAAATCTTCATTGATACATCATCCATTGGATGATATAATATCTCTGTTGTTTGTATTTAATCATATAGTACTATCTTTGTTTGGCTTGAACGAACCGAAATGCTTTGGCCGCCTCTTATCTGAACATTTGAGCTTCTCTGTTTTAAAGTTTTGCTTATGTTGTTTTGTGTTGATTTGTAGGTTATACAGCTTCAAGGTGACCAGCGTAAGAACGTCTCCACATTCCTTGTTCAGGTAAAAAACAATTAGCTCTACGAGTTTTCTTAAATCATACAAACCGTGTAAGAATGATTGTCTCATCTCTCACTGTTTCTGTGTAAGCACAGGCTGGTCTGGTGAAGAAGGATAACATAAAGATCCATGGTTTCTAAGCTATCTAGTGAAGAAGCATATTATTTATAATAAAAAAAAAACATATCATTTCCCTCCTTTTGATTTCTTGTTGCGAATTTCGGGTTTGATTCGAGTAGAGGAAGATCATAATCTGTCTTCTTCCTAGTGTCCTTCCTGTTTGGTATTCGAATTTAATGGCTTATGCCCATACTTATTCATCTTCTTCCCCTGTCTCTGCGTTACTCTGTTTCAACTCTTACCTATGTAATAATATCAGATTGTTAAGATAACTTCTTCTAAATTGTCATACTTATTGGTTTTTCCTTCACAATTTAAAAATTATATAAGTGTACCAACCTGAAGTTGTGATTCTTTCCAAAGTACTAAATTGCAGATTTTGTTACGGACCACAAAAAGTTGAATGATCAAAAAGGTTGATGTATCTTCTCTCATAATTCACAAACACACAAATCTGTTGATAAATGAACTGTCTTTGTCACAAGTAAAGTCCAAAAGCCGTCTCCATCGTACAAAGATATTTCACCTTGTTGTGAAATTCGTGTCACCACACACTCGCTGCAAATGGTCACACAGGCACTGCAACTGGCTATGGATGTTTCCACACAAAAGCTTCGAGATATTTTTGTATAACATTACCTGAATTTGAATATAATTATTCATTTATACAAACATAATCAAATCTTTTTTTCTTTTTTTTTTTGGACAAAACAAACATAATCAAATCTATGATTCTTAATTTCCATGTACATACTGCACGTATCTTTTGGTTTTTGGCACCACTCCACTCCATAGGGCAATAGGGCAATCCGATAAAATCAGTCAAAATCAATTTTTTGAAACTGTAACATGCAATCAATAGTATCTAAATAATTAGTATATATTTCTTCTTTTCATACATCAAATCAAAGACTAAAATTCAGAATTGAAATATATTATTATCTGATAATATTTCTTACCTTATATAACAATGTTCCACGGGATTTATGCTTAATTCTTTACTAAATATGGGTTGATTTAAGAAAAGTATTTTCATTCAATCAAAACCGTGAAGAAAGGAGACCGTTGCTTTCCATTGATGCAAAAAAATAAAATTATCATAAATGATAATTACATTAAAAATAATTAAATTAAAATAAAAATAAAGAACAAAAATTCGCTGACCCTTCGTTCCTTATCTCTGACGTGGCCATCACTCTCCAGATATTTTCTACTTGGTTCACTTCTAATTTAAATACTCACCAACCCTCACTTCATCACTTCACCATCCTCGTCACTGCACCCTAAAACCTAAAGCTCGCTCACAACAACAACAACAAAAAAACATGGCAGCCATGGCTTCAACTCTCTCTCTTTCTTCAACCAAGCCACAGAGGCTTTTCGATTCCTCTTTCCATGGCTCATCCATCTCCGCAGCACCTATCTCCATCGGTCTTAAACCACGATCTGCCTCTGTCTCCGTTCGCGCCAGCACCGCTGGTTACGATTTGAACGCTTTCACTTTCGACCCGATCAAGGAGTCGATCGTGTCTCGTGAGATGACGAGAAGGTACATGACTGATATGATTACTTACGCTGAGACTGACGTCGTCGTCGTTGGTGCTGGATCTGCTGGTTTGTCTTGTGCTTATGAGATCAGTAAGAACCCTAATGTTCAGGTTGCTATCATTGAGCAATCTGTTAGTCCTGGTGGTGGTGCTTGGCTCGGTGGTCAGCTTTTCTCCGCCATGGTAAGATCTTTTATTGATTTGCATGTCAGATCTTATTCTGTTTCATTTGAGAATTAGGTTTAGATTGATCTTAATTTAGGGTTAGGGTTTTATTCTTCTGGAATTTGATTGTATGCGTTATGGTAGATTGTTCGCAAACCAGCTCACTTGTTCCTTGACGAGATTGGTGTTGCTTACGATGAGCAAGACAACTACGTTGTCGTTAAGCACGCTGCTCTGTTCACATCTACCATCATGAGCAAGCTTTTGGCTCGTCCTAACGTGAAGCTCTTCAACGCCGTGGCTGCTGAGGATCTGATCGTGAAAGGAAACAGAGTTGGTGGTGTGGTCACTAACTGGGCTCTTGTGGCTCAGAACCACGACTCCCAGTCTTGCATGGACCCAAACGTCATGGAGGCCAAGATTGTGGTTAGCTCATGTGGACATGATGGTCCTTTTGGAGCCACTGGTGTCAAGAGGTTGAGGAGCATTGGGATGATTGATCATGTTCCTGGGATGAAGGCTTTGGACATGAACACTGCTGAAGACGCTATTGTGAGATTGACCAGAGAGGTTGTTCCTGGTATGATTGTTACCGGTATGGAAGTTGCTGAGATCGATGGCTCACCAAGAATGGTGAGTTTTTTTTCAATTTCCTGGACCAATCTATATATTCGATAGCCATTTAATATCATGTCCTGAGTGAATCTGTTGTGATGTATAGGGACCAACCTTTGGTGCTATGATGATCTCGGGACAAAAGGCTGGACAGCTTGCTCTTAAAGCTTTGGGACTACCAAATGCCATTGATGGAACTCTCGTCGGAAATCTAAGCCCAGAGCTGGTCTTAGCCGCAGCCGAGTCAGCTGAAACCGTAGATGCGTAAGACAAAAAGGGTGTTTTTTTAAATTCATGAAAATTTCCCTTGATCCTTCGTATGTTTGAAGGAGTGCAATAAAGGAGTTTAGGTGTTTAAGCTGTGACTATTTATGTCTTGAACTTTCTCTGGTGTCTTTGTTTCTCCTCTCAATGAGATGTGTTTCTTCTATGTAAAATATCTTATCTGCTCATTCGTAATGCGTATGTTCTCGTTATTCTCCTTCTTACAAGCAGCTTTCTAGATGTCGTTGGGCCGTTGGCATGTTCTGTTTTGTAGCTATTAAAATCTTTAGATTATTTAGAATGGCTTCTCTCATTGCAGGACATATGATTCATCTTTTTGAGGGCTAAAATTTATGTGGTAGTTATGTATAGATAGAGCTGTCCAATGTCTCTCTAGTTTCTCTGCTGATGAGTGAATAAAGAGTTTATACTTTTAGATGTTCAGAGAACAGAGGAAAACCATATAAAATAGGAGGAAAAAAAAGAAGTTTACAATTCTTTTATGCATGAACATATTCATATGTCTGACCTGTAATTCAAATACTCCATTTTTATTTACACATATAATCCGGCTTATACAAGTGGAACAATGAGTTTAGAAAGGAAGCGATGATAAGTTTTTCTTTTCGTGGAAACAAAGATTACAACATGGATTTGTATGAACAGTTTTTACAACGAGTAAGTTGTTGTGTAAGTTAAGCTCCATGGTTACTTTTCTTCAGAATGCTTAGCCACCCAATGAATCGTTAAATCTCTGACCAGTCACATTTTGTCGCCGGATTTTGTGAGTTATCTCAAATATGTATAACAACAACATACAAAAACGCTACTACTCACAATCTTCTCCAGTACTATTTCTTTGCCTGCTGCGATTACAAAAACAGAACAATCAGCAAGACTTAGAAGATAGCTGAAGAAGGATCATAAGAGTTTCTCAGTAGAAGCAAACCTTTTTTAGATATTTCTTGTGAAGTTTCATTGCACCAGTACAGGCTTTCTTTGCATCCAAGTTTCCAGTTATGTCGTTTAAGATCTGTGCAAAACACAAGGATCGATGAGGAAGTTTATTCATTGGAAATGAGATACATTCCGGTGATATCTCTCTGCATTATTACCTTTACAACATCATCGAGTCCTCGAGCTTCTGTCATAAGCTTAGAACTCTTGTCTTTCAAAACACTAGCCACTAAGAAAACCGAAATAGGCAAAGGACCTTCTGCGCTTTTCCCTCCGTTCTTCATGTTCTCTCTCTCGTACTTCCCGCATTGGTTTATCGACTTTGGTTTACCTTTGGAGGAACCTTCAATAGTTCTCTCTCCCTCGAACTGAGGCTCCTCATATAGAGAATACATTTCTGGATCATACTCTAATGCCCACATCATCTGCTCAATGAAATAATGTATCACTCTTTATTAGTGTGCAGTCAAAGAGCAATGTTTCTGAGTTTATGAGTTTACAAAGAGAAAACAATAAACGTTACCTCCCAAAGGTACAAGGAGTCGCAAAAAGAGAATTCTCTTCGGAACTGAACCATGATCATTCGAATCGCAAAGAGATAGTCACCACCACCCAATTTCTCTGCATTTCAAGATCCATAATTTTATATCAAGATCTCTTTTGCTCAACGTTAAAAGTGAGGTGAGAAAAGCTTTAATAGATACCTAAGTGATGGTGAAGTTTGGGGTCAATAATCTGAGTGATTGAAGCCAAATGAGTAAGCTGTGCTTCGACTCCAACTGATCTCCCCGTATCCCGAAAGTTTCCTCGCTTTCAAGTTCAAGAAAAATAAGAAAAGACCTTTTAACATTATCTGACTAGAGAGTCAAGACAAACATATATGAACACAAAACCATTGAAGTAGAGTGTACCAATCGGCGCATCAATCGTTCGAAACACCAAAAAGCATCAGCTTCATCTTCAAGAAGCATAATCATAGGGGAACAAAGATCACTCATACCTGGTCAGAAGAAACAGTAAATAAATCAACTTTTCAGGGCTTGAACAAAGGAGACACCTGTTCTTTCTCTGAATTTAACTGCTTACCTTGGCAATAACCAACGTCGTTATCTATCCAGGCGTAAAGAGCTAGAATATCCCAGAGCTTAGACAAATTCTCCTTTTTCTCATAGAATACCAAAGTCCTATCTGTGCGGTTTACATCAAGACCTGAAAAGAAGAGTTATACGCAAGTGAATTGAATGATATACAGTATTGAATCATCTCTCTCACAACTACTTTCTATTTGTGACCAAAGCCAAGTGATCACAGACCTATCTGGTGAAGTGTTAGCAACCATTGAATAACTTTCTTGTCCAAAGGTCCGCGGCTTGCAAGCTCTTTGAAGAAATCAGCACCATTCGCACCTGAGATAATACTTAACAATCAAGATGCTTAAAATTTCTAGTACGAACTGATGATCTACTGACTACTATTTCTTTAAGCAAAACTTGTTTACCTAAATTTGTTTCTTGTAGTACAAGAGGATCGTTAATGGGTTCACCCTTGTTGGTAATTACAGGTGCGGTAATAAATCCACCACTTCCGATAACAGGAAACATTT
This sequence comes from Camelina sativa, assembly GCF_000633955.1. Taxonomy (NCBI): domain Eukaryota; kingdom Viridiplantae; phylum Streptophyta; class Magnoliopsida; order Brassicales; family Brassicaceae; genus Camelina; species Camelina sativa. The sequence goes on from NC_025695.1 coordinate 42,436,728, forward strand.
GTTTACATTCCTCTTTCCATGAAGCATACTGCAATCTGAAAGGAAATATATATAGCAGCCAAGAGAATTCAAGGTAAATAGGATTTTGATAGAACTAGTTCACTGTTTGTATGAGTGTGAAAAATCACCTTCTACGTTGTCTGATTTGCTCTCTTTCTTCAAATGTGCTCTTTGGATCATAACAACCAAGTAAGAATTCCCAGACTTCTCCTCTAATCGATGGATGGATTCCCTAGACCAGTCAAGGATGCAAACAATAGATGAGCAAACCGTGGTACATAAGGGCTAAATATCAGGAATATTTAAGTAATGTTTGCATATACAGAACAAATTAGTAGACGTTGCAGTCTTTGGAGACAATGTCTTGAGACTTACCCCTCGTTGGATTCGATTTAGAGTTTTGCCAATATCAAGGAACCCTTCTGTTGTAAATGCAGCTTGCCATTTTCTTACACTCAGAGTTTTACCAGGCTGCACAAACATAATCAAGAAAGAAAAAAAAAGTCAGGTAGTGTCAGCAAAACGAGACTCTGCCATTCTCTAAAAAACCTAATCAAATGATCCTACTAAGGAAGATCAGCATAAGGAAACAATAACATGAACTCTAAGCAAGTCATAGCACTATTGATGTACACAACCCTTTTAAACCATAACAAGTACAGCTCTCTTCTCTTGTTTTAATCACATCAGAACAACGTCAAACAAAATCTCCAAATTCCAAAAGGAGGAATCTGCATTTCTCTCTAAACACAACCCATGAGAATATCAAATTCCAATGCTAAAAGTTCCAAAAACAGAGAATTCAACTCAACCCATTCATAATAAACCCAATGCTACAGTTTAGCTGAAAAAAGTTCATTGGATGCAAATTCACAGGAGAAGAGAATGAAACAAATCAACAAAGGGGAATCGCAAAAAGCCAAATCTCATAGATAAAACAGAAAACGAATACAAATGCTGGACAGAGAAAAAGGAACATACTTTGATCTTGAATTTGGTATTGGGGACATCAGTGCACTCAGGACGAATCTGGTAATAAGAATCTGCTGGTTCTGCGAAGGCTCCCCACATTTATGTCAAACTTTTTTCAATTAAAAATGCAAACTTTCCCGGGAAAATCAAACGAAAAGGATAGAGAAAACAAACAAAAGAATGGGTTTTTATTTCTATAAACAAGATTGGAGAAGATGAACAAAAGAAGCAAAAAACTGGCACCCTCTCTAAAGATCAATTCTTTCTTTTAAGTTCTTTATCGATTTTGGAGAACAAAGAAAAAAAAACAAAAATAGAGAGATCTTAAGAGGAGGGTCCAGTTTTGGAATGGGATTAAAAGAAAAGAAAAGATCAACAAAGACAGAACTATTCTTTCTTGGTTTTGCAATTGTTTTTTTACTACTAATCTTTAATCTTAATCTAATCATCAACTAGGTTTCGTTTTACATGTTTTTAAAAAATTGTGTGGTTTATGGAGAAAGCTATGATTTTTTTTTTGATGGTGATTAATTAAGAGAGGTCAAACAAAGCTCGTTGATCTGTCTTTTTTTTAATTATCTCTATCTCCCGTTTTTAGTAAACGAGTTTTTCAATAGAGAGAGAGAGAGATTGAGTTTGTTGACGTACGGTGGGGTGTTAAATGGCCCAAACCCATGACCAAAAAAAAATTAATGGAAAACTTTGATGACCAAAAAAAAATGGAAAACGTTGATACAATTAGCTAATTGAATCTAAAGAAATGGTAAATTATTGAGCGAGTAAGGATATTGACCTTTTAGGACCCAAAATTAAAAAAAAAAAACAAAAAAAAAAACTGAGGTTTAAATGCTTATCTTAAACACGTATATTCAATATATAAGCGTATCCTACACATGCCATGTTAGGTTTAAATGCTTTCCAAAATTGAGAATCGTATATTAAATATACAAAATTCGATATTGTTTATAGTAGAAAGCATGTCATATATATATATATATATATATATAATATCATAACTGAAAACGATTATTTTTATGGCAGGCTAAGAAAATAGAAAGCCGGTAAGGCGGTAATAGTTAGCAATCCAAAGATAAACGAAAGATAAACTCATAAACATAAGGAAGACTGCTGAAATATCATAGCTTAGCTATTAGTATCATTTACTAATGATTTCGAGTCTAAACTGTAAACTAATGTTAACATCATACACAAAAACTTATCACAAACGTTTGTGTGAAGCAACAATATTTCCTTGTTCCTCCCATAAGAAAAAACAATACAAAAAAAAGTCTCTAACAATTCTCTTTAGAAAAGATTCAGACCTATGTATTTAGTTTGTATCTCGTACTTAGATTTCTCACGTTGTGGCTTTTAAAGCACTTCTATTGAGTCTCAAGTCTGTCAATGAGAAAGCTGTCTTAAAAATAAACTAAAAGTAAAAATATATATTAATTGAAAATGGCTAGATAAATAGATATGTTTCTCAAATGAGAGACCATCTCTCTCATCAAAACATATAAATAGATAAATAGATATGTTTCTCATATGTTTTTTTTGTGATTAATTCACAGTTTTTTTTGGTCACAAAATCATATATTTACATTTTAGATTTGAAATACTATTTTTGGTCATTTGAGAAAAATATATTATATTTGAAATCTAGATAATATTTGATCTTAGAATATTAATTAATTAGGTCAGATATTATTTTTTATAAATAACAAAATAAAATTATCTTATATATTAAGCTCTGTTATGTATAAATTTAAATTATCTATTAATATTAATTGATATTATTACTTAAAGTTGATCTAAAATTATTTGTATTGAATCATCAAAATGTTGTAACACCAATAAATTAGAATAATGTTTTGTAAAATATATATCTCCTATATATTAATAGAAAAACACACTTGAGAAAAAAGCTGATGTGTCAGCATTATAGAGCTCAAAACACTTTTATTAAATAACCCTCAAAACATCTATTTATTTACAACTCTCTGCCATTGTATTTATTATAAAAAAACAAATCTATAATCCTCTCCTCTCACCTCATTATTGTTTACATAAATATATCATTGACATATATAAGATAATATTCTTTTCTATAAGTTTTTAAAAATGAAAAATCTCCTATATATTAATAGAGAAGCACACTTGAGAAAAACGCTGATGTGTCAACGTTACAGAGCTCAGAACACTTTTATCAAATAACCCTCAAAACATCTACTTATTTACAATTCCTTGTAATTGTATTTATTATAAAAAAAAACAAATCTATAATCCTCTCCTCTCACCTCATTATTGTTTACATAAATATATCATTGACATATATAAGATAATGTTCTTTTCTATAAGTTTTTAAAAATGAAAAAATTAATCAACAATTAAAATCCAGAAATGTATTTAATTATCAATTTTTTATAACATATTTAATTATTAGAAATAAATTACATTTCACAAACAATAAAAAAATTATTCATTTATTTACTACTTTTATACATTTTTCTCATTGCATTTTTTAAACTTATGATTAGATTAAATTAAATCCATTAGTCTAAAAAGTATTTTTTTTATCTATTTAATGGTATAGTGATGTAGATGATAATGTTAAACATAAAATATGTGAATTTGATTTTTAGAAACACAAAAGCACATCAAAAATTTTTACACCACCTTATAATTCGTTTCCAAGTTCAAATATTTTACTGGTAAAACGAATTTTACCGAAAGTAAACGCAAATTTGAATAAACAAAAAAAAACTTTATTTACATATTTTGTTTTACACAAAATAAATCTTAAATCTCAAATAATAATTTTGCATATAATACTTTATTTAAATCGATTTATCCCGCACATAGTGCGGGTTGATACCTAGTATATATATTAAAAATGAACTATCAAAGCATATATATATGAAAAAATGGTCTCTAGTTTTGTGACTGATTGTTTTTTCCGTTTTACATAAAACTTATCAAAAACAAATAGAGATCTTAAGAGGGGGTCCAGTTTTGGAATGGGATTACAAGAAAAGATTAAAAGACAGAAATTCAAATTATTTTACTACTAATCTAATCAAATAGGTTTCGTTAACATGTTTTATGGTGATTAATTAAGAGGTCAAAGCTCGTTGAGAGAGAGGGAGAGATGCGTTTGTTGACAAACGGTGGGGTGTGTAAAAGCCCAAACCCATGACCGTTCGTAACGACTTCTCATCTCTATAATAACGTAATTTTTGGTTTGATTATTCCAAAATCGATTTTGGTTTGGCTAATTGGTTTATATTCAATTTATCTTCTGTTTATATATTTCGATGTGGTTTGTTTTTTTTTTATAACGAAAATTAGGTTTAGAAAACTATCGAAGAAACTAATCAGGGTCACATATGTAAACAACATCGTAGATTTTTCGTCGAGTTAAGTTGTTAGTTGTTTTGTTTCAACAACTTTGAGTCTCTGACATTGATTAGTAGTTAGAGAGGTTTAAGTCACGTTCATCGTTTCAGCCAAAGGACAAAATTAGATCCAAGGCTATATACAAACTTTGGCCAAAAGAACTACTTTTAGATATATGAACAAAAATAATGGAACGATAGATTAATATTGATGAGAAAAGAAAAAAGAAAAAAAAAACTACATAGACAAAATTATGTTTCTAGAAAACAGATTATGAAGGATTATCGTCTTTGGTGGTACAATACACGTAAAACACATAGATGAAGAAACATAAATAGAATGCAAAAACTGCAAAAAAGCCTATAAGCACCACTGGCGCCCAGCCCTCCATTCTCCCTTATCCCTTCTCTTTTAATTTCTGTGTTTTGGTTTTCCGTATTGAAAGCCGAAGAAAATATTACATATTCTCTATCAAAAAGAAGAGGTTTATATTAATATTAGCTTCGATATTAGTGATGACCAAAAAAGTATTAGTGATGACCAAAAAATGGAAAACTTAGATACGACTAGTGAATGATAAATCTTCCTTTTTTTTTGGGCAAACGAATGATATATCTTCCTATTATAGCTCATGTATCTAAAGAAACGATAAATTATGATGTCAAAAAGAAGAAGTTAATTATACTTAACATTGATACCCAAAGAAAAGAAAACGTAAATTATAGAGCGAGTAAGGAGATTGACATTTTAGGGGGAACAAGTAAATATGATTACCTTTCCAAAACAATATAGAAACTATATGCATATCTTAAACATGCCATGTTAGGATTAAATGCTTTCCAAATTGAAAATCTTATACTACATATACAAAATTTGAAATGCAGTTTATAGTAGAAACTACAAAGTATGTCATATACCCCTAGATTTAGTGAATCATAATCACAATTCTCTTTAGAAAAAAATTTCAGACCTATGTATTTGTTTGTATCTCGTTTTTAGCTTTCTCACGTTGTGGCTTTTATTCTGGTGTGGAGAATAAAATATATAACTAGATGCACGGTCATCTTGTGACCTATGGCGATTAGGTGAGTACTACCACATTTGTTAAGAATGTGGTAAATAGAAAACTGATTTTTGGTGCATAGCCAGCGAGACAAAATAAAAATAAATTTTTTTTGAGACTTTTCTTAATGATTGTGTGAAGAATCATAACTCATAATCGAAATATGCATATTCCAGTGAAAATATGAATGCCCCCGTACAACTCACTTGCCATATGTAATTTGTTACACAAGCATATCTCAACAGTTATATTACATATATGACTGAAAATATCTACCAAATATTTATATTCTAAAAGGAAAAAAAATTATTGGAAACCAAAAGAATGAATAAGGACCATTATATAAATATCAACCAAGATAGTTGGTGACCATAGATAAAGGAACTAAACAAAGCCCTTTTTTCTCCAAGGCTACTGATAATCCACCTTGGTTTTGCAATGCACTGTCTCTTTTCTCCTATTGAAAATTATCGTATGGTAAATTATTGTTAGACATCGAAAATAATTCGTATAACGTATATGATTGATCAACTCTAACGCTAGCGATATAAAGTTAAAATTATTGTTAGTGTGTTTCTTACATTAATTGTGTCATCACCAACGATGCAACCCCCGTGTCTAGTGTTGTTGTCCAATAGGTGGTTCATCATGCTACAGACCTAAAGAAAATAAAAAAATCATAAACTGTTAATTATTAATAACAGTTTCATTTACTAATATCCTAAATTAATTAGGTACATTTGACTTCTTAAAGTTGATTATGATATACATTGATGTCAAATAGGAACTTAAGAAATGGAACAGATTGTAAGTTGTTGGTTTTTTTTTTTTTTTTTTTTGAAGTATAATTCAATTATGAGCTAGTCAAAACCCAAAATATTTAAAAATTGGTCGTCTCTCTTGGCAAAAAAAAAGAAAAGAAAAAGAAAGTATTCTCTTATCATTGACGTCTAACCTTATCAATCCAATGTCCCCATAATCAGAAAATGAATAGATAAGATATTATAATTATATATGTATCATGGATTATAATTTATAAATAAACAGTCGATCGAGTGTTTTTGCAAAACTAATAGGAGGGAAAGATTATCTAAAGTCACGTTGTTAGAAAAATCATACAACGAAAATAAAAATAAAGAAGGAAATTGTTCAAAGGTACGTAAATGAATAATATATGCTATAACTAAATATAGTTCATAAATTTTCCATTAAGGTGTTGCGTTGTAAACTCTAATACGTAGTGTTTCCACGATTAAGTCAAGGTTTTTTTTGTTTTTACCGCATTATTGTGAATAGTAAACTCGATCTTTTGTGTTGATCAACGCGGCAAAAACCACTAAATTATCACCATTTGGTTGTTAAAATCGTATTCATATATTCGTAGAGAGAATGAGAGAGAGAGAGGGAGACACTGACGTTAGGGCTATGAGAAGGAGAAGAGGCAGTGTCTTCAAGATCATGATGGCGACCAAAAGGAATCTCTCTATTTCTTGTCCTCTTGATGATGTTCATGGAATTACTATTAGATCCTTCTTGCTTAGAGACGTGGAGGGTCTTCTTAGTGGCCACGCACGACGCTGCGTCGGAGATGGAGGAAGAGCTGCAATCTCCGACGTGCACTATGCTTGAAGAAGCCTCGAAGAAATCCTCAAAGTACATAGTCCAGCTGCTTTCCTCCGGAGTTTGGTCGCCTGAAAACGCCGTTGTTTCAAGTTTGCTCATAATGAAAGCATTGTTCATTGAACTCTCCATGAAAAATTCGGAAGAGAAAACGAAAAAATAAAAAAGAAGAAGAAGAGAGTTTTCTTTGTGTGGTTAGTTGGTTTGCAATTTGGTGGCAACAGATGAAACATGCGTGAGGGTGTATTATATACATAGCAGAGTTTTTGAGAAATATATGTTTTTAATAAGCTTAGTGAACTATTTAATGAATTAATCAAATTATTATATATAATTGTTTTCTTACAAATTAATTTTATTTTGCTGTCAATGATGGGGAATGTTGGCTTGGAATCTTGGTTTGTGGGGTCGCTCTATCTGTTCTTTTCTCTATTAGGTTGTAATAAAAGTTGGTTTGAAATGTTCAAACCAGTTTAATACTGTGATTCTACAAATCAAAACACAAATATGAATTTTTACATACATAGTTAATTATAAAATTCAAGCTTGAGTTATGAAAATTTTATGAATAGTATTGAATTATCAAAATGTTTGTAACATCAATAATCTAGAATAGTAATATCAAAAAAAAAATGTCGAAATTTTGTAATATCTTAATCACGGCTATATATATATGTATTTGTATATGGTTACACATATAAAAAGTGCTCATGAGTAAGGTTCCGTTTGTTCAAAAAAAAAAAAAAGAGTAAGGTTCCAAGTTTTTGGACATGATTTTCCCTCGAACTACTCTATGATTACTTTATATAATTTCTATCGAATAATCGTTTGGTGCATTATCCCCTAATTATATATAATATAGAAGTATTATATATATAGGTATATATACATATTAACATATAGATATCTGAAACAAAAGCGAAGCCGGTACCCATATTATAAATAATGTTATGCATTCTAGTGTGACGATTGGAGGGAGATGTGTCACATTCTGCTCCATATAAATAATATGAAATGGAAAATGAGGAGCAGGTTTTAACAAGTAAATTACTTGTTCGGGTAATTAATGTCGATAAACAATATGCAACTTAGTATTTACACGTAAATTTTACAAGATAGCACGAAAATGGATACTCCAAGTGTATCATATAAACCTTAAAATTTCTTATTAACACGTTTAATCCTTGTATGTGTGTCGAAGGGAAAAAAACATATGTATGTGGAAAGAAATTTAAAAGCTCTGGTTTTCTCTGTTTTTTCTTCAAAATATTTTTTTCAATTTGGGTTACAGTAGTTTTGATTTTAAATTTGTAAATTATATAGTTTTTTATCGAAATTGTTTCATACTCCTGTATTTTATCTATAACAACTTGTTTGAATTAATGATTTTTTGTATTTTTTATATCAATATATTTGATGTGTCAAAAAAATTTATGTATCACAGAAACAAAGTAAAGATCTTTTTTTGGTTGACTAATTTAATATCATTCAAAAAAAAATTATGTATCAGGATTTGTGCTTCCATAATAACATACTTATAAACTGATAATGCTATATATCGTCAATTTCACAGTAAATAACTTTTGTAATACTTTTCTGTTTTGCAGTAATTGTCGTATTGACACTTTTCATATCAGTTAATAAAATAAATTACAATTTTTCTTAAATATATTACAATTTCTCTTACTAAACTATATCTTTTAAATTCAAACTGAATATGATATTCTTTTGTAATCTGAATTAAATATAAAATTTTATATCAATTTTTACATTGAAAACCTAAACAAAAAAATTTTAATGGGAAGGAATTAAGAAAAAAACAAAAGATATTAACTTGCAACTGTAAATTGTATGACCTCGAATTTTCATTCTTGATTTATAAATTGATGAATAGAGTGGACTGAAACATCATTAGATTCCTATTTAAATTGTTCTCTTATTTATCCACTTGTTGGTCCATAAGAAACCCACAATTGAATAATCAATTTACTAACTTCTGGATTATGAATAAATCAACGAGAAAATGCGCCGGTTTCACGTTATCCACAAATAAATCTAATTATGAAACCAATACTACTAAACTATTTTTGTATGGTGATAGTAGACTCATTTCATTTTTTTCTTATAATAATATAGTATCAATATCTTGAGGAGCATGGTTCATGATTTAAGAGAAGAATATCGAAGGCTGTCATGCTGATAAAGTTAAACTTCTGCAGACCATACATACTGATACTAAATTTAATTTTCGTGAATCACACGTTCGCTGTTACACTTCCAAACAAAACAACATTTTTGATTAAGAGGGAAAATATATGGATGTGATAGCATAAAATCAAACATTTATCGATGCATGTGAGAGCATATATGTGAATGTTGAATGCATGGGGTTACAAACCTAAAATATAAAGAAACATGGTGCAAATTGATCATAAGTCCTACTTTCACCCGACATTAGTTGACATCCTAATTGTCTTTTGTTTTTTGTTTTTGTAATCTTCATTGTCTTTTTTTTTTTTTTTTCTTTTTGTCAATCTTCATTTTCTTTGTGGCCACTTTCTTTCTAATTAACTCATGGGTTGCTTATAGTTGTAAATCTTATGTAGGTCTAGTTTTTTTCTGTAACTATATTCATGGTAAGTCATTGTAATAAAAGGACTTAATGTTTTTCTTACATATTTTAAGATCAATTTACGCTTTCGTTCAAGGCTATCATTTTATATGTGAAATTTTGATCAGAAATACCGTAATACCTTGCATGTTAAAGCTCGAATTAAGTGTATTGATCTCGAAAAAAAAATAACGAGGGTGAGAACAAATGAACAATGTCCACAAATTGAATTTTTTTTTTACATAAGTTTATTCGGTAATTAATATAAAAAACCAACAAAAATGATTTAGAATTTGTCAACCTCTAATTTAGTAATCTATCGTCATTGACTTTGTAAAACTCTTTGACATACGTCAATAGAAGATCTTGCCAAGATTTTATTTCATTTAAAAATTAATCTATTCTTTTATTGAGATGCCGAACTTAGGGATTAATTATATAAATATGTGTCCTTTATTTTCTTTATTTTAATTGTTATTTCGTCATGTTATATATTCTTTGTTTTACACGATTACTAACGTGAGAGTTGAAACCAGCCAAGACTTTTATTTTTGATTTTTATTTTTGACAAAAATCTAGACTAGAACTCGGTTAATTTGAAGGTAGACAGTTGGTTGGATATAATAAACGCACCATGGTGATATCAGGATCGACAGCCACACCTCATCCAAAACAACGCAATTGTTCCAAGCCGAAATAATTTGAGGGTGTTGGTTTTCTTTTCTTTAGCATCTATTTACATCTAGGCTGAAGATTATAAATATACAAAAGGTGACATAACTAGTGGTTTGAAAGATACATCAAACAAAATAAGCGAAGTTACAAAAAATGCGTTTTCTTTTTTTTGGTTGTCGAAAGCATTCTGAAACTGAAACCATCGCTGGTTTGAAGTGCTTTCCAGTGACTAATTAGTATTTAGCTTTAATAATGAAAATATAAAAATATATAATTCGAAATTTGTTATTGTTTTGTAACACCTAAATTATGTATTAATATGATAATGTAACCAAATTTCAAAAACGGATATACATTTAAATTTGAACGATGATACAAACCACACTAATGTAAACTATTACGAAATATATCTTAGTAGTTAGTACTATTGAAAGTGAATTAGCACTATACTTTCCGATGATTTATAGACTGTCGTAATATAGGTACATAACATATTACACACACGAAATTTGGACCATCGTTCTTCGGATAATATAGAAAATAAATTTGATGTTTTGTTACTATTGCAGGCGGAGATGGTTTTTTTTTTTTTTTTTTTTTTTTTTTTTTTTTTTTTTTTTTTNTTTTTTTTTTTTTTTTAATAATTCAGAAATGATCCTAAACACTTCTTAGTTCAAAGGTGGGAGAAATCATTTTAAATTTTGAACTCCTATAACCAACGCTACTCGAACTCAAGTTGTGAGATTTTTCTCCCTTTACCACTAGATCAAAGCAATTTGAACTTGTTTTAATTTTTATTTTTTTATTTATTTTAAGTTAGTCTGAACTCTGAAGCATTTTTATTTTGGATTTTCTTGTTTATTATCATTAATCTTTCTTTATTGGTAAAGTGTTCTATAGAAATACTAATCGATTACTCACAAAAGAAAAGTTCTTAGTATCCTTGCTTTGGCTTTTTAGTTAGATTCTTCTAACTTTTCTTGACTATCTCCAATGTATAATATATATATATATATATATATATATATATTAGATAGAGTATTGTGTTTTTCTCATGTATTACTCTATTTTTAATTCTAAAATAGTATATATAGAGCAATCCTATCATTTTCTCTATTTTAAAATAAAATATATAGTAGAACTGAAACAAATGTTGCTTTATAATAGAATTTTAATTCTAAAATAGAGTGGGTTTGGAGATGCCAAGATATTTTCTATATGTTTTTTTTAGGTCTAATTCTCTGGACGTTTTTATGTATCACTAGGTTTAATTCCGAAGAAATCTTGACTCTTCTAGAGGTTTTGTATAATTCAACCGTATTCTATTAATGAATTAGGGTGAAGAAAAAAAGACAGTAAAGGGATGTTATTGGATTTTAATTTATAAAGATTTTTGAAGAGTTCAACAAAATTATTAAAAGTGAATAAGTGAAAGATTGTTAAAGATTGCTAGAGAGTTTTGTTGATTAGTTTTTTTAAATCTTGTAAAGTGCTCCAAACAATCCTTATATTTTTGTGATACTTTCCATGATTTTATTTTGTAAAAAAAATGTCTAAAATCATGAACCAATAACAGAATAATTAAATTCATTAACAATCTTAGATTCTTTTATTTTAATTGAATAACAAAAAACTTTTAATGATTTTATAAAACTTTGAATCCAATAACCCAATTTTATTAAAATTTTAAATAATTTTTTTTAAATAATAGTAGTTTTGACATAAAGTCTACGTGGCAATGGAGGGATTAGTGGGTTTCCAATTAACGCTTTAAAATTAAATAAATTGCGATCAAAGGAATCTTTTGTTGAACTAAGGAATATTATTTTGTACTTTACACATAATCAAATAGGTCAATGGTTTTGTATATTTACAATTAAAGTAAGTTTTGTTGCGTCAAGTCATATCATATGGTTAGATAAACATACAGCTTTTTAGCCTTTCAACATATCATATGGTTGTTCATCGAAAGTTAGTATTCGAACTTACAAAATTGCATCTCTTTTCTTGATGTATAACTGTATAAGTAAAATCATAGATTCATAGAGTAAATTTCATATGTGTTTTTTCCCCATTCTAAATTTCTTCTGAGTTAGGCCAAATAAGGAGAAACTAAGTGAAATTGCAAATCGACACGTATAGCAATGTGCCGCCACGGGAAACTGAAATGCACATGCTATGACATTCGCATGTGAGCCACCAAAGATTCCGAAGTTGTTAAGCTAAACATGATCATGAGAGAGCGGTTAAGGCCAATTAATGATTAGGACTTAGATTGTTAAGCCGCCGTATCCAAAGAGAAAAATATTTTATATTTTTCCTAATACTTTGTCTATTTTGTTAAATGTTAGACAATATTAAAATAAATTTAACTATTTTAATGTTTTTCTAGCACACCAAATTCTCACTGCTAGGTGAAGCGATTCTTTCCGACAGGACACCAGATCTCCCATATACATGCATTGGATGCTCCAACCTATGGAATTGAGCGGAAGCTCATAAGTCAAAACTGCGGTTAAAACAGAACACGTATTACGAACACAAGAGCTGACTGGTAAAAATTTAGGAAGAATAGTATTAAAAATGAAATCAACATTTTGAATAACTAGAAAATTCTTTTTAATAAGATGTTCGAAATGATAAAACCATCACATCTATGTTTCTCTAAAACTGGGGTGAAAGTGCAAGTTTGTGAGCTTATGAAAAAAATTAGATTAGTTGAAGTTATGTAATCATTTAATTAGCTGCAAAGTTTTTGTTTTCCTGAGTGATGATGCAAAATACGTTAGCAGATAATGAGTTTTGCGAGTGCTGTAACATAATGTATATTGATTATCGATTTTTCTTCTGTAATATTGTTGCGTATTAACTATTAAGAATAGCACTAGTTAAGATAATCAAATTGATACTATTATATTCTGAAATGAGTAAAACACAATAACGATTTGGTGGGGCTAATGGGCTTCGGCCGGGCAAGTTATAACGTGTATCTACAATTTAGTAAAGTTCAGTTTCTGACATGTACTAAAACACACCTACTCCTAGATGTACATATAACTTTTGAAGATGGTTGACACTTGAAACTTTTTTTTGTTTGGGGTAAAAGATGCTTGAAACTAGGGTGACCAATCCGATGGTTACAGTTTTCGACTCGTCATTGATCAGAGTTTTCAAAATTTCTAAACTCGTTTAATTCTTTTACATAAGTTGAGATTTAGTTTCAGTTCAAACTTCATAAACCTTTTTAAATTTTATATTACACTTCTTGAGAAGATGGTTTTAGTTCAACGAAGTTTGGTTGAACCAATTGATCTTTTACCATTATTATTCGTGTGAAATGCATGGGGCTGAAGCATGAAGGCACACTGACTCTTCTTCTTTGGTTCTAGTTTATGAGATATTTTTTTAAAAGCAAAGTAACTTGAGATGCAAACTTTTGAGTTGATACGTACAACCACCATTGACTTTTTTTTTTATTATATATTACGAAGCATCTTATTTCATGACTAGATTTTTTTTTTCTGCCAAAAAAAATATGATGTATATATATAAGCTGTAAGTATTTATTAATCTACAAACAACAAAATAAAAATAAAAAAGGACAAAAAATCATCTGAAAATAATAAATCATACCAGGCGTCTCTAATTCTATGTGATTTTTTTTCTAGGGTAATCAAAAATGATTCCTAAAGTATGTCACCAATGCAAAACATATAATTATAACGCATAAAAAAAACATGTAATCTGTTCATAACACACCTACGATTTTTGACACAACGTTATTTGGAGAAACAAAATCTCCAAAATTTGATTTTTAAGTATACGTATATTTTTCAAATAAGGTAACATTTTTTTCATAAAACATGAAAAGCCAAAAATACCAAAAACCGAAACTGTAACCATAAAGTCGAAAACCTATTTAATAGTACGTGACTAATTCCCTTTTTTATTATTTTGGTAAAGAATAACCATTTATTTAAGAAAAGAAAAAAAAAAAAAAAATCAATATCGTATATATACTTCTAATAAGTTGTTAGAAGTATATAATTCACTTTCTCTCAGTCTATATAAAGTAAATAAAACAACATAGCGAACAAACAAAGACCATCTAATTTTACTTTCTAAGATCTCTGTTTCGTTTTTATTTGAATTGTTCTTCGTTTTTTTCTTAAGATTTTAGGTCAAAACTTTTGATCCATTCTTCTCTCTCTCTGTGATCGAAAGGTTTAAACTTTTTTTATTTTTATTTTTTATTTTATTTTAATTCGACGAAAAAACCTCTCCGGCGATGGTTTTATCGGCGAAGCAAACTTTCTCAACTAAGATCGGACTTTTCCGACGAAACCCTTCTTCTCTACACCAAAGATCTCCACTTTCTCTCTCCTTTCCATCGACGACGGAGCTTCCAAAACGCACCGTTTTATCCGTCACGAAGCCGCTTCACCTCTCTTCTCTGAGAGCCAAGTCTCCGTTAGTGAGACCCTGTGAAGCTTACGAAGCTGACCGATCAGAGCCTCAGCCTCCGATCGGTGGTGATGATGCTACGGCGCTGGAAACGAAATCGGAGGCGGCTAAGCGTTTGAAGATCGGGATTTACTTTGCTACTTGGTGGGCTTTGAACGTTGTGTTCAATATCTACAACAAGAAGGTCTTGAACGCTTACCCTTACCCATGGCTTACCTCGACGCTCTCTCTTGCCGCTGGTTCGTTGATGATGCTTATCTCTTGGGCTGTTGGGATCGTTGAGACTCCCAAGACTGATTTCGATTTCTGGAAAACTCTTTTTCCGGTAAGTGGGGTTGGTGGGGGGGGGGATTTTGAAGTTTGGTGGGTTTGGTGAGTTTTTGCTTTCGGGTTAAAAAAAAAAAGGTTGAAACTTTAGGTTTGATTTCGATGTTTACGATGATGGGTGTTTGAGGTTTAAGGTCAAATTGATGCAGATCTTGCAGGAATATTTGTTGTTTGTTTTGTTGTTACCTGAGTGATATGCTTAGTTTTGTTTGCTTCCTGAGATAAAAACTACTGAGGGAGAGAGAGAGAAGAGAAAGTGATGTTTTTTTTGGCTGTGTTTGTATTGATAGGCTACTGAATTTTGTTGTTATAATTTCTGAATTTCATAGCTAAATTCTGAAATAATCAAGAGTCATAATTTAGCTTCTAGTATATAGTTTTAAAGTATTGAACTATTTTGATATGTTCGTTGTATTAAAAAGTTTGTTTTTGTTTGGATTTGCGTAAAGGTTGCTGTGGCGCATACAATTGGTCATGTGGCTGCGACTGTGAGTATGTCAAAGGTTGCGGTTTCGTTCACTCACATCATCAAGAGTGGTGAACCTGCGTTTAGTGTGCTTGTCTCTAGGTTCATTTTGGGTGAAACCTTCCCTACTTCGGTTTACCTGTCTCTCATTCCAATCATTGGTGGTTGCGCTCTCTCTGCCCTTACTGAGCTTAACTTCAACATGATTGGTAATATATATCTCTTGATACGTTGGTCATATATCCAATGTTCTATATTGAGGTTGGGACTGATTTTGAAATGGCTTTGCTTTTCAGGTTTTATGGGAGCGATGATTTCGAACTTGGCTTTCGTCTTCCGTAACATCTTCTCCAAGAAAGGAATGAAGGGAAAGTCTGTGAGCGGAATGAACTACTACGCCTGTCTCTCAATGTTGTCCTTATTGATCCTCACTCCCTTTGCGATTGCGGTTGAAGGACCTCAGATGTGGGTTGATGGTTGGCAAAATGCGCTCGCTGCTGTCGGACCACAGTTTGTCTGGTAAGTTCCTTTTAAAATCTCTTACGAGAAGACAACTCTTTAAACTCTTAACACTAAAACTACATTTTTACGTGTTATGTGCATTCTTTGTCTTGTTCCTTGTTGTGAAAGACCCACTTGTCAAGTTTTGTCTTTAGCTCTCACTTTTTGTTGTTATCATCCAAATGATTATGTATCCTCCTGGAGTCTTTTTTAGTGATTAGGACATTGAATCCATCCCATTAGCTTATACGATTCCACTGTTTCTTTTATCAAATTTACAGGTGGGTGGTCGCGCAGAGTGTGTTCTATCACCTTTACAACCAAGTCTCTTACATGTCTTTAGACCAAATCTCTCCCTTGACATTCAGTGTTGGTAACACGATGAAACGTATCTCCGTCATTGTCTCCTCCATCATTATCTTCCGCACTCCAGTCCAGCCTGTTAACGCCCTTGGAGCTGCCATTGCTATCCTTGGAACCTTCTTGTATTCCCAGGTAAAACACTCAACACAAAACCTTCAAATGACCAGAATACCACTATTCTCCATATAAATAAGCGTCTCTTGGCTTTCACTTCACACCCACATGATGTACCTTTGCCATATGACTAGACTTTAAGTCACTTAACTACAACTTCCTCAGACATTATCAAGAAACCGTCTTAAGTTTATTGGTTTGATATAATTCAAGAATCAAGATTCGCGTTTGTTTATCCTTGTTTTGGCGTTTCGTGCAGGCAAAACTCTGATTTGGAAGACATAAGGGTGTACGGGTGTGGTGTTGAGCTAGTGAATTCGGTTTAATCCGAGGGAAAGAGCTTAATGTAGATATCCTCAATAATGAGATAAGACACGAGAATGCTTTTAGAGTGTGTTAGGCAGTTTTTTAATTTGAGTTTTTCTTTTTTTTTTTGAATTTGGGGGAAGTGAGAAGATTGCCTCTTTGTAACTAAAGTGGGATATAGATATTGTCCCCTTGAGAATAAGACGACACCCTGAAACTCTCTTTTCAACTAAGAGAGAAAATATCATTTATAAAGAAATAGAGAATATATTATCTCCAGATTATTCTTGTTTTGCTGTCATTATGCATACACAAGGTTCTTGTTTAACTTACATGAACTAGTTATGTCGGAAAGAGTTGATGTCCAAGTTATATTTTACTAGAGTATTGAGTATTCTATTTCTATTGAGTCTATTGACCAAAGGACCCCAAACAGACAATAGTAATCAATAATGGATTTTATTACAAAATTAATGTTGATGCTTGGAAATGGAACAGAGGCATTAGATTTGGTTCAGACTTGGAAAAGAGTCAGAGAGATGTCTATTGGGAGTTCAGAAGAGGCAGAGAGATGTTTGTGGTGAAGAATATACTAAAAAAATATCCTCTCTAGTCTCTCCAGTGGGAATTTGCAATTTGCTTATTTTGCTTTTATTTATTCATCAAAGTCACCACTTCTCTTTTTATTTTTTGCTTAAATCGTAAGGATCACAAGGGGAACATGACACAGTAGCAGATGCTATAGTATATGCGAATATATATGTCTTCCAACAATTGGACCTCTTTCATTCTTTAATTTCTAATGTAACATTGAGATGGAGTTATTAACCGATTAAATTGGCTGCATTGGTCATAGTCTCATAGAGGTCTTCTTTGATAGGCTTATTAATTTCAAAAAAAGCTGAGGTATGAGTTCTGAGATTCATATTTTCATGTTTGTTGTATCTGCAGAAGTAGGTTTTAGTTTTGATTACGAGAAAAAGAAAGCAAATTGAGGAACAAAGCACTCGAACCTCTTTCGGAAATCATACATTTATTCAGATTATGTTCTATTGGTAATCATTTTCTATTTCCAATTTTTTTGGAAACGTTCTTGACCAGAGAGAAGCAAAGTACAAACATATTACAAGTACAAAAAGGATTTCATTGTCTGAAAATGAAAACTAAAACACAAACAAAAGTGTTTCTCTTCAAACTTCAAGATATTTAGCCACTGTCTGAACATCTTTATCTCCTCTTCCACTGAAGTTCAAGACCACTCTCGTTCCGTCTGCTAACGTGGGGCATAGCTTCTCGAGGTAAGCTAATGCGTGTGAGGTTTCGAGCGCTGGAATTATTCCCTCTAACCGGGACACTCTTTTGAATGCTGCAAACCGCAAATCAAAGAGAATGCAAAAGGCAAGTTACAAAACAAAGAACAGATTATTGAATACAGAACTAAAGACTATGTATTGATACAGAACTAAAGACTATGCATTGATACATACCTTCCAACGCTTCTTCGTCGGTTATGCTATAGTATTCAGCCCGTCCCATGTCTTTGAAAAAACTGTGCTCGGGTCCGACTCCAGGGTAGTCCAATCTGTAAGAGAAAATCAAACCATGTTCATGCAACCGCGGGTAACTAAGTAGACTATTCGATAATCTAGCTCATCCCAACATCCCTACTTATGATGGCTAGTGGATCCAAATAGAGAATCTCACGTACCCTGCACTGATGGAGTGTGGTTCAATGATTTGTCCATCATCATCTTGCAGCAAGTAACTCATAGCTCCATGGAGGACACCGACATCTCCCTTTGTCAATGTAGCAGCATGTTTGCCACTGTCCAATCCGAATCCCGCTGCTTCCACACCGATCATCCGGACCTCTTTGTCGTTTACAAATTCATGGAAGAGTCCCATAGCGTTTGAACCACCACCGACACAAGCCACCAAGACATCTGGCTTCCCACCCCATTTCTCCAACGCTTGTCTCCTAGTTTCTTTACCAATCACAGCATGGAAGTCTCTAACCATCATCGGGTAAGGATGAGGACCAGCCACAGATCCCAAAATGTAATGGGTAGTCTCCACATTGGTCACCCAATCTCTTATTGCTTCTGATGTAGCATCCTTCAATGTCGCTGTTCCAGAGTGAACTCCTCTCACCTGTAACACCAGAAACCCGAGAAAAAGGTTCAGAAACAATGTTTCTCGCATTTAAAAAACAGATGGCTAACCAATGAGATAATTTCTTAAGCATCACCTCAGCACCAAGAAGTCGCATTCTGAACACATTGAGTGCTTGTCTCTCCATATCTTGAGCACCCATATAGATAATACACTCCAGACCAAAACGGGCACACACAGTAGCTGTAGCCACACCATGTTGACCAGCTCCTGTCTCAGCAATAATCCTCTTCTTCCCCAAACGCTTAGCGAGAAGAGCCTGAGCCACAGCGTTGTTAATCTTATGAGCACCAGTATGGTTCAGGTCTTCTCTCTTCAAGTATATAAGCGGCCCTTCGCCATTTTCACGCCGGTAATGCTCAGTGAGCCTCTCTGCAAAATACAGAGGGCTTTCTCTACCCACATAGTCCTTCAAGATCCCTGCCAACTCTCTCTAACAAAGGATTCATTGACACAAAACACACATGAATCAGACATTGAAACAAGATGAACCAAACCAAAAACAAGATTCGTAATTATATCATTCTCGCTCTGTTCCCTATTATCTCTAACCATTTCATTCATTCAAGTGCCCTAGAATTTACATTTCACATCAACAAGATCCAAACTTTTTATGAATCTGCAAATGATAAACGCAAATTCAAAACGCAAAAGTGTATCAGTTTGATTCCATACCTGGAAATCATCGTCGGTGGCGAGAGCATAGAAAGCTGATTCGAGCTCAGAGAGAGCGTGCATAAGGGTTTCAGGGACATACTTGCCACCAAACTTGCCAAACCGACCGAAGGAATCGGGTCTTTGCCAGAGAGCCGGGTCAGATCCGGGGGCCATAAGAACAGCCGGGTCCTTGGCGATAGTGCAGGAGACGGAGAAAGATGATGACTTGGAGCTGCGAGACGATGACAGAGGCGTAAAGTTGAAAGCTTTGAAGGGTGATGATCTCAAATGGGTGAGCTGAGAAGAGGAAGAAGAAGAAGACGAAGGAGGAGATGAAGAAACGGAGGCTCTGAAAGTAGCAGAGGCTGCCATTACTGAATCTCTCTGAGTCAAACAAATTTATATATTCTTCTTCCTCCTTCTCCTTTGAGATACCCTTTCAAAGTGTTTTTGTTTGGGTGTTTTTATAGATTTCATTGATAGATTCCTTTTTTCTTTTTCAAAAACAATTGGTCAAAAATTCTGACCACAAAAAAAAATTATATTATAATATTATTGTTGAGCAAATCAATTTGGTTATTTGTGGTCTTCTTATTATGAAGCAAAACATATGATTTTAGCCAAATAAGACTTTTACCAAAACGAAAAAAGTTGGTATGACTTCGAAAATGAAAAAGAGTATTTTTAACACATGGTTTTGAAAGAAAGAATAAACATATCCAAATGAGCCATCATCACCTACCCGTGTTCTTGATTCTACCCTAGTACCCTTATTTTATTTCAGTTAGTATATGGCATAGATGATAGATTGTTCAAAATTATTCTTGGTCGGAACATGTATGCACTGAACTGAAGGTGATTTAAAAATGCTGATGATCCTTTTATATGCTAAGCATCTTTCGTTTTCATTACCAAATGTTGTAGGTATGCCGATTAGCGCCAAAACCCACGGGCTGGCCCGACCCGACTCTAAAAAATACCGGATTCAGATTTAAATATATATATTAAAAAAATCGAACTTCTCAGACTTAGTCCGTTCAGGTTATAGGGTTTTTCGAGCTTAGTCCAATCGGGTTCAGGCCAACCCAAAATGCACATTTGTAATTTTTTGGTAATATATTTATTTGATTGTAGTATTTGATTAATGATTTATTGTAAATAAAGTTTAAAACTCTAATTCTAGTTTTCTTATTTACTTAATAACTTTACTTAATACTTTTAAATTTTTTATCTGTAGTATTTTATATGAATTATATTATTTTATTTGGTTAAAGTATAAAAATCTTATTTAGTTTTAAACCTTTTCTTGGTTTAGTGAATATAGATGAGTTATTAAAATTTTGATTGATTTGTTTTATAGTGCATCTTTAAACATTACTTCAAGACTATAAATTTGATTTTTTGATCGGTAAGATAAGCCCGGAAAAACTTAGGAAAACCCTATAATCTTGTTAGAACCGGGTTCGGACTTTGAAATATAAGCTCGGAAATATTTCGGATCAAATAGGACTGAGATCAAACATATACTGGTTTTACAGATTTCGGCCCGGCCTAGAGGCCAGCCCGATTAAGACCCCTATATATGCCCACCGCATGAAGGACCTTGCTCTACTGTGTTGGAAAGTATATTAAGATTTACGTGGTAAATGGATTAGTGGATGATGAAAGGGCTTTGCTCTACTCGTTTATGAAACGTTGCTTCACCGTACCGTGTTGTTGTCACACGGTAAAGCAAATGACAGGACATTAAGATTATCCTATTTTTTTTTTTTAAACCAGATATTTTATTTCTTGAAAACCGTTAAAGTAACGAGAAAGAACTTCACTGTTATTTGGGTTGGTAAATTTATGCTAAATATATAAAAAAGTTATAAGCTCTTAAAGCTGTGTATATAGGATTAAAAACAACAAATAAGAATTCAATATCACTAATTAACATTTTTGTTTACAGTGTCCACATAATATTTTAAACAATCAATAGGGATTACATATCTCACTAATTAACATTTTTTAAAATATAGAAGTTTTCTATAGTAGTTTTTTTTTAAAAAGGAAAAAGTTAAATCTATAAAAATAAAAGACATATGTACAACGTCTCATATCGGCTAGAAAAATTTTACACAATGGTTCAGAATCATTATAAATAAGATTAGTATAGTTCAAACTACGAATGAGCAGAAAAACTTGATTTATCAAGCGTCCAAATTTAAAAGTTTTATTCGGTTTAATCTGATGTTTTATCTATACTAAATAAAAGGAGAAGCTATAAGTTCTCAAAGCTGTCCACATGAGATTTAAAAAAGACAATAGGGATTCAACATGTCACTAATTAACATTTTTGCTTAAAATGTCCACATAGTATTTTAAACAATCAATAGGTATTAGACATCTTACTAATTAACATTTTTAAAAATATAGAAGTTTTCTGTAATAGTTTTTTAGAAAAAAGGAAAAAGTTAAATCTATAAAAATAAAAGACATATGTACAACGTCTCACATCGGCTAGAAAATTTTTACACAATGGTTCAGACTCGTTATATATAAGACTAATATAGTTCCAACTACGAATGTGCAGAAAAACTTGATTTATCAAGCGTCCCAATTTAAAATTTTTATTCGATTTAATTTGATGTTTTATTTGAGCAAATAAAAACTTTTAAAAACCTTCAAATATTATAATATTTAATTCTTTTAAAAATAAGAGCTATAAGCTCTTTATGGTTGTCCACATGAGATTTGAAGCAATAAACTGGGATTGGACACTTTATTATTTAACATTTTTGAAAAATATAACAGTTTTACATATTATTAAGATTATTTAAGAAGATAAATGAGCTATAAGCTCTTTATGGTGTCCACATGGGATTTTAAAAAATAAAAACCAGAATTGGACACTTCATTATTTAATATTTTTAAAAACACAACAGTTTCATGTATTATTAAGATTTTTTTGAGAAGAAAGAAAAAGTCTAATTTATGGACATAAAATAATTATCTACAACGTTTTACATCGGACGAGGAACAAAAAGTAAGTGATGTAGTATAGTACTTTAAAACAAAAAGGTTTTGAATAATTATTCAATGAAAAAAGTGAAGAAGCTAGCGGACGTGGAAGAGGAAAAATTAAAATATAATGAAAAAGTGGACAAAAGTTATGTTGTAATTTAAAACAAAAATGTTCTCAATGATTATTCACTAGAAGAAATCGAGAAATCAAACAAGAAATATGAAGTATATATAAAAGTATAACGAAGAAGCAGACAGTGAAAGTAACGATAACAACTGCCATGCAAAATTGACAAAGAAGATAATAAGAAAAAATATGCAGAGTAAATGAAAAAATATGAAGACATAATTGATGGTTTTCAATTGAATAAGAAAAACCAAAATTGGTTCATGCTTTTTTTGATCAGATTAGATTCTTAAACTCAATTGATTTTTATAATTTTTAATTGTGTATTTAGAATAAAATTATTGTCGTAATAGTAACTCAAAGTTTTAAAAAAATAATATTTCATAACTATCGTCAATTATATATAATTTAATATCAAAAATACCCAAGTTGGTTCAAAACCTAGTGTTTTAAAAGGAAGAGCAATTTAGGGTAATGAATATGCTAGTGTAAAAGATAAGGGTAGGTGATGGGCATTGGTTCACTTGAACAAAATTATTGAAGAAAAACTCATAATATATATTTCTTTAAATTATCCTTCAGAGTAAGGTATTTTATATATTCTTTTTATAAATAAAAGTTGGTCATATTTTCTGACCACAAAAAGATGTATATAATCAAGAAAAATGCATCTTTAGTAATACCAATAAGATTTTCTACCAAAAAGAAAAAAGCAAATAAGTTAACAAAATTAAGACTTTCGACTTTTGTTTTGAGATTTTAACCAAATAAGATTTTTTTCTTAACAAATAAATTGTTTGCTGTAATTCAAAAAATGAGATAAGATGTTAACACATGATTTGAAATATATATCCAAGTGAGCCAATAAGCATCACCTACCCTTATATTTTACAGTAGCATATTCATGTACCTATATTTATTCCCTTTTTAAACATTTACCACATTCACTATATGACTGACTCATCAGAACTACAAAATCACATATTGATTAAAAGAGAAGAAGAAAAAACCCTTAAAAAATACGTTTTAAAGAAGAAGAAAAAGAAATCTTGAGATCTTAAACAGGCATCACCGCAAGAAGACAAAGTTTTCAGGTGCATCAGTTCTTTTATTTTATTTTTAAAAATCGTTGTTGTTGTAATATTTTTATTTTGCTTAAATGTTATGAGATATATGTGCTGTATTTACATTTTAATGATTTTTTTTCTTTTCTTTTGACCTCCATTTTAATGATTTTACTTTAGTGTTTTTCTTGCTCCACCATCTGTGTCCACTGATTTTGAATGATAAAATTGTCATATCGATTATGGATATGAATACATACAACATCATTTTTTATTTTTATGTTCACCAATATATATGTAGCATATTTTGTAGAAATCGTTTACAAGGAATTTCATAGCCAGATTTTGAAAAAAAAAAAAAACTTATATTGATATTTTCGAAAAGAAAAATAAATTGTTTAGAAAATTTTGTGAGAGAGTAGTTATAGTTTAAAGCTTTCAATAGTTTTTGTTTTTAATTATGTTTTTGAAACAGAGGTAAAATAATTGTGTACCAGTATGGAAGGTAAGTAACGGATATGTTGTCTGTAGAGACAAATGTATTCTTATTGTAATTAATTTTGTTTTGTTGTTCCTTTTTAAAAGTTATATATAAAGATGTCTTTTTGTTTTATTGTTTTATGGCTAGTGCAATAGATTCGGACATGTTTATTGAAAGCTGAAAACTGTAAATGCAAAGGAGATAACATCAATTCACTAACGATTTTGTTTTATGCATATTAGGATTTCGATTGGAAGAGATGACTTCTAAGAGAATGGCTTCAAGTATCGAACTAGACGCATTATCCAATCTACCGGATGTACTTCTGATTAAGATCATCTCTTGTTTGTCGTTTAAGGAATGTTTAAGGACCAGTCTACTCTCTAAGAGGTGGAGGTATCTCTGTCGTGAGACAAAATACATTTCCTTCAAGGAGCACGAGTATGTGGACCGCTCTGTCTCCGACAGAAGATCCAAAAGGATTTCGTTTGTTAACTAGATGTGTCAATGGGTCTCTCGATATCACGGTTACTGCATGGAAACATTCGAGATTAGGTTCTCTCTTCCATTGGGATTTGCGGCAGAGATGGAGTCCCTGATCGAATTCGCAGTCTCAAGAAAAGTCGAGAACCTAGTTCTCGATTTCACAGACTATTCTTGGTTAGACAATGACGATGCGTCGACGTATTACGAGGATTATGTGCATCTACCAGCAAACGTTTACAATCTAAGAACCCTCGAATCGCTGAAGATATATTCGTGCGGGTATGACCATTCGAAGTTCACAAACTCTGGATCGCTTAGAAAGCTCTCTATAGGTTGGATCGAACTCACAGGGGACGAGTCTTTGATATTAACCTCTCCTACGCTCAAGAGTCTAAGTTTTAGTTATTGTTGGGGTGTTGATATCAACAACATAGCCGGAGATATCAAGGAATTTGAATTTGAGAGCTGTGAGTTCTCTCTTTACATGGCTTGTTCCTTTGATCTGCCTAATGTCGAGATATTCAAGTACTCAGGCCAAATACTTGCTTTTGATGTCAAGAAAATGAATAAGTACAAAGAAGGTTATTTAGATTTTGAGGCAGAGGACAACTACGAAGAACCCAATCAAAGAACCAAACTGGAAGGAACTATGCTTTCTGGCTTCCTTAACAGTCTTCGAGGTGCGAGGACCTTAACTGTATGCCCTTTTCTCCTTCAGGTATATATTTAACTCTTAACATCTTTACATTACATTTTCACGTTATTAACATATCTTTGAGAATGAGAACTGAGAACAATATTTTACTAGGGGATATATATAGGTTAGTTTCAAAATATAACAATTCTCCCTATGAAAGTTTTTAATAGCCTAGTGGATAAAAGGAATATGTAGTAGTAGCTAATATAGTAGTATGTGTAGTATCTTTACCTTATAAGCTATTGCGTTGTAATTGATGGATATAACGACGGTTAGTTGACAGTTATCTTTATCTGAGTAAGTGCATGCATGTGTTTTTCTTTCTGAAGGCTATCCAAGAATGTGATGATCCGTCTTCTTTACTTCGTCCTATGGAAACACAACATTTGGTGCTGAGAACGAGGATGCATGTCATGGAGTTTAAAGGAATTACGCTCCTCCTCGATAATTGCCCTAACCTGGAAACGTTAACTTTGGATATCCTCAGTCGAAGCTTTTACTCGGTAAGATTACTATAAATATATATCAGTGGGAATTTGAGAACAATAGTTACATTTACTATATATGTATGATTTTCCCTAAAAGTCATAATTTGTCGTTTTGATATATTGCAGTACGCTAAATCATATTGTGGCGTCGGTCCACGTTCATATTGGAAAAAAAATCTTACCTATGAGATTCTTCCTAAGACACTTAAGGTCGTGGTCGTGAGGAACTTCAGTGGTTGCTTTGGAGAGCTAAATGTTTTGAAGATTTTGATTCAGTTGGGACGTGGGCGTTGTCCCGGTCGTGCGCATGGGCCTGTACTAGAAAGAGTGGAGCTTTACGTGCGTAGTGATATGGCGGAATGTAAGAGGATGGAGGCACATGATGGAGCCGAGATGTTACAGAGTATTTCAGGGGGTGTGCAGGTTCTTGTACACGATCCTAAAAGAGTTGCAGCGCTATGATCAAGACTTCTCAGTATTAGTGGTTTGTTTGTTTATCCCATTTAATGATGTTGTTCTCTGTTTGTTTGATTTTCCGAATAATTTGAACTTCTTGGAAAGAATGAGGACTTGGTCATCTATGTGAACCATAGATAATAAATAATTATTGAGAAATATTAAGATTTTATATACATCTTGTTTTTATATATATATTTAAAATTATATGATTTTCGTATATAAAATAATATAAAGCATTTCACAAAAACTCCTCCTCGCTCATATTTCGAAGTGACCTAGACGGAAATCATCAGTTCTTGATCGATGTACCCGATTGCGTTTACAATCAAACAAACGTTGAGTCACTAAAGCTATACGCTTGTGGAATCAACTCGAGTCTCGACAAGACTTTAACTGTCTGTTTATATACAAAATCACTCAACATATCTAACATCTTACACTCATGATCAGACCTTAAGTTACGTTTTTTTTCTTTTTTTTGGAGAAAGATGATCCAAAATGTGGAGGATGAAGATTTGCAACTTTGATTTGAAGACGAGTCAGCATCCATATGAGTTTGTAGGGATCAAGATCGAACTTGATTAATAAGTTCAATTGGATCCTCCAAGACCAATTATGAAGGTAATTAATTAAGTTACTATACTAGATCTTGTAATTGTTAAAACATACAGTAAAGCGAGATGTCAAAAGAGGAAAGATTGAGTTTAATGGATTGATTTTTGATGTGCAAACGCTTTTGTTTTCAGTTGAGATTGACCCAAGTAAATATTGGCTTCATCAAATTAGTCTAGAGTGTTTGGAAATGGCGCTTAAAGTCTTTGAGGTGAAGGGTTTTGGTGGTGGTTGGTTCGAGTTACGTGTACTGCAGTATTTGATTCGGTACGGTCATGTTATGGAGCTAGCTTAATCTGTATGTGGACGAAGCTCAAAGGAACAAATGCACTTATTGGAGAGCTTATATGGTTCAGCAAATCAAGAAAGCTTCCAGCCGCTTACAGATTGTAACTATATATACAAAACAATGTTTGAAATAAACCCTATTTTTGAGTCGGTTTTGGAATGTTTTTAAAACTCTTTGGTCAAACTTTTTAATCCAATTTTTTTTTTTTTTTTTTTTTTTTTTTTTTTTTTTTTTTTTTNTCGAGTGTCTTTTTGTGAAGTGTTTAAATTGGCTATCAATTTGTTACTTGGTTAGGAAACAGAGTTGCCCAAAATGTAACTGAAAATTTTGTTTGTTTAATGCAGACTGTTTTTTTTTGGTTTAGTTCGTTTTGAAATTGTATTTTTATTTAGTCCATCATCTTAAATCCAACCGCAGCAAAAAAAACAAAAAGGAACAAATTGTGGTTTTTGGTTCTCGTACAAGGTTAGTTGATATTTATGGGATAAATAAAAGATTTTAGCAGGGCTATCCAAACCCTTCCAAGGTTCTTCAACGAATTATCAAAAAAAGCAAAAATAACAATCAATCACGGATTTGGTCTATCCTTATCCGACTTAGACGACGCGAGTTGCCAAAGTCAAGATAATTGAACATTTGCAGAATGAAAAAAATAATACGGTAAATGTTAATTTTTTTTGTTTTCAACTTTTTTTTTCACGTATAATCCGATTTTGTTTACATTATTTTGTACGGATTAACAGAATATAACCATGGAGTAAATATAGGATATTAGAAATATGTAAGGAAGTAAGTAACATGAAGAGAATCCAATTCAATGCAGTACTAGACCCACAAGCCAGACACATGCATGGCGAACTGGCGATTGAAGACTTTTCACCGAATAATATTACCAAAACTTCGAGACTCATAAGTGACACAACTAAGTCGTCGATGACTATAAGTTTTAAGTCTCTCGCTAGACTGTCCACAGGTTTCTTCATCTTCTTTGTCTTTTAGCCTTTTCTATATATTATCCCCACCATATCTTTAAATTTCTTTAATTGCTACCTCCCTAGCCTATATAAACGCATAAGCATGAGCGACACTAATAAGCAAAATAAGAGGTAATACTAAGAACTTAAGATGACATTTTCGATGGTCTCTTCAATGATTCTCTTTCTCCTTCTTCTTCTTGTGTTTCCGCATATGGATAAAGCCCTTGGCGCACAAGAGGAAGCCAAGAAACAAAGTGAGTCTTTTGGTCTTTTAGATGTTCCGAGGTCATAATTAGTATCATTTTACGTTAATTAGTTAGGTTTTTATTATTTTTGTAGTTGTGTTGGATCCTGATTTTGGTTTGAGTTTTGGAACTAATCCGTATATAAATTAACAAATGAGCACTAAAATGATCAAACATTGACTCATGTAATATATAATGTAATGCTTTTTGGGTGGTGCAGGTGCAGAAGATATTTACCATCCTAGTGCCGGCGGCATTCCTGCGTTCGGCCGTATATGTCAAAGATTCCCCAGGGCTTGTCGTCCTGTTCATGGCCTACATTTTAAATCTCCTCCGCCCCACAGGCCTTTCAAAGGCACACAAGGACCTGGTCATTGACCTCACTCTAGCTTTGAATGCGTGTGTGTGCGCGTCAGTGCGTGAATGTTTAATATCTTAAATTATTGTTTGGTTTGTGGTTTCTGTCCTTGTTTTATCTGTGCATGTGTTTGTCATATTTTACAGTTTTTTCGAACCGCTCCGTCGTTGCTATAATAAATAAAACTTGTGTTTCCTTTTGTGTTCAAGACCGCCTCTTTACTTACGTTGAATCGTTCAAACATCTCTCAACACTTTGGCAACAGAAATCCATCTCAGACATACACAATATTGAGAAAGAAGTTTATACTGTCATTTGTATTTCATCGATCGGATTCATTATGGAAACTGTGAAAAGAAAATTTCGCAGGAATCAAGAATGAACAATGAAATAAAATTAGGGAATATATAAATTAAAACAAAGTGTTGTAAAAGAATGGACAAGTAAAGAAATTTAAACATTTTTTTTTGTAGGGATTAAAAAGTTTGCAGTACATGTGTACCTAACGAAAAAAGTTTTATTTTGGTTAAGTTACCATATTTGTAGTCGAAATGGTTCTCAACAAAAGCATCATAAGATAAAAAAAAGTTTATTTAAAAAATAACATTACTCAATTTAAAATCTTAACTCATAAAGCGAAACCACATTCGCGAGAAAAGATCCTTAAAGCTGTTTTGATCGAACTCGCAGTTTCAAGACAAGTCAAGAACCTAGTTTGACTATCTCGCGGAAAAGGATCCTGAGTTTGCTGCCGAGTTTCGATACCCGACCAACCAACAAGGGAGCAACCCAGAAGGCACCAACCCAGAAGGCACCAACCAGGAAGGCACCAATCCAGAGGGCAACACAGGTGAAACGAGAGCAGCTGGTAGCCAAACTGGGACCAGAAACGTGACCTCTCTCTCTCAATCCTTTTAAGAACTCTTCTCACTTTGTTCTGATATCCCCGTGAGGGAGAAAACTTAAACATGACTTTTTTTTTGTAATATTTATGTTTTATTCTATTTTGAATTTTCAATTCTGTTCTTTTTATTATTATTTTTTTAACATCTAAAACATTATTCACAAAAAAAAATCAAACATAAAAATGGTAAAAGAAAAAAAAATTAAAAATGAAGAATTGCTACAAATTAGCGAATACCAACAGTACTAGGCAGATGGACGTCACAAAGTAGTCGCAAAATTTGCGACGGATCGAACATTGCGATGGAAAAAAGTCCTCGCAATTTGCTTGACAATTGCGAGTACAAACGTCTCTCGCAATGTGCGTGGGATTTGCGAGGAATATATCCCTCGCAAATTGCGTTAGATTTGCGAGGGAATTGCGATGTCTGCTTATTTGCGAGAAGCGATTTGCGAGGAATAGTTGTGTCTCGCAAATCCCTTGTGACTGTCGATTTGCGAGGGAATTGCGATGGATTCTTCCATCGCAAATCGACTGTTTTCTTGTAGTGGTTCTTGATTTCAAAGAACTTTATTGGACAAGCACTACCGATGCGTCGAGGTATTACGAAGTGTATTAGTAATAGGCCTAACTCAACACCCAAAAGCTAGCTCAAAAGAGGAGGTTTGCCTCATACTATATATATTGTCCAAGGACTTAAGTTTCTTTCGATGTGGCACTATAACACACCCCCCTCACGCTCAGGATTGGACATCTGTAGCGTGAAGTTTGTGGGACTGGACATCCACGGGTGGTAGTCCACTTTCGAGAAGTTTGAACCTAGGCTCTGATACCATATTAGTAATGGGCCTAACTCAACACCCAAAAGCTAGCTCAAAGGAGGAGGTTTGCCTCATACTATATATATTGCCCAATGACTTAATTTTCTTTCGATGTGGGACTCTAACAAAGTGTTTGTGCATTTGCCCGTATGCATGTACAATCTCACAACCCTCAAATCACTGAAGATTTATTCGTGCGGGTTTGACCCCTCGAAGTTCACAAAGTCAGGATTGCTTAGAAAATTGGGAGGTGTCAATAAAATTTGAAAGGAGTGTCAATCAAATTTGAGAGGGGTGTCAATAAGACAATATGTTTCTTCAACAAGGGTAAATTACTTATTTTTGTTGTAAAACACTTGTGGACTCTATGGACCGGCCCGCTCACAGTCCGTTAGGACATGGCCTTACGGCCCATATACCGGTCCGCGCATGTACGGCCCATCGGCCATTGCTTTACGGCCCATGGCTATTGCTTCACGGCCCATGGCCTATCTTATGTACTCGATTGCTTTATGGGCTTTAGCCTTTTGTACTCCTATTATATATACTTGTAACCTCGACATTCATCAATAAGACTAAGAGATTTCGCTCCCTAAATCCTCTAGTTTACAACACGTTATCAGCACGATAGCCTCTAACCCTAAACCCTAAAAGCAGCCGCCGCTTCCCAAACCCTAAAACCCTAAGGCAGCCGCTGATCTTCTTCTCTCTTTCACAAACCCTAAACCGTCTTCGTTCTTGCTTCCATCCGAGATCAAACACCTTTCTGTTCGAAGATCTCCTTGTTCACGAGCATACCTTAAGCTCGTGATCAAGCTTCTATCGACAGCTTGATCGAAGTTCGTGGTCCGTGTTCGGGGGTGAGTTCGTGGTTCGTGATTCCGGACGAGAGAAGTACAAAGCGGTTCGTGGGAAGCTGTTCGTTGTTCTGTTCGCGATCCAGTTCGTTGTTCTGTTCGCGATCCAGTTCGTGGTTCTGTTCGTGATCCAGTTCGTGGTCCTGTTCGTGGTCCGTGAGCGAGAGAGAGTTAAAACCGAGGTCTGTTAGCTCCCGGTCCATATCCAGTCAGATCCAAATCGGTGAAAGGTAAAGATATGGCCGAACCCTCTTAAAAACCCTATGATCCGAATTTGGACTTAAACATACAGAACCCTAAAACAAACAAGTACACAACCAACAAAGTTTAAGATCCCTAAAACCTAAAACTTAAAATCAGTTGGTGTTTAGGTTGTTAGATTCCTTGAGAATTAAAACCAATCATATTATGAATTAAATTTGGTTGTTTGATGCTTGTTGTGATGCATAAGAACCTAGAAATATTTTGTTGTTTAAACATGTTCTAGGATATTAAAAACCGGATCATTCATGCATCATATTGAAATCGGATCATGTATAAAGATAGGATCTATTCAAGCATAAATTGTTCATGTAAATTTCGGCTGCATGAATCATGTTCTAGGATTGTTTAAACTCAAAACCGAATTTGATAAACTTGAGTTAAGGGTGAATCCGATTAAGCTTTCAGTAAAATTGTTAATTTTCTAAAACTAAAACTTTTGAAATCGGAAATTAAAAACTATGATTAGGATAAGTTCCTAATCGGTTATAGTAATTATCTAAAACACCCTAAAAATAATATTTACTAAATCCTAGACTAAAAGGAAATTTAAGAAAAGGAAATCCTATCTAGAAATAAGGAAATTGTTGCATGCATACATATTTGATTTTGTTGTCTTTGCATGCATGAATTTAAACCATACGAAATCTATAATAGGCAAGGGCATGTTTCGGTCTCAAATACCGCATGGCCCAAGACATGTTTCGGTCTCAAATACTGCATGACCTGAATAAATATTTGTTGCATGATTCGATCTCAAATATTGCATGCTAACTATCGGTTGTCTATATTATATGCAGATGGCAAACCTCAAAAGCCTAGACTATCCCATCTTGCAAGCTTCTGGAAAGAACTACTTGGAATGGGTGAAAGACACCGAAATCCACCTAAGGTCAAATGGCCTTGCTGGTTGCATTGATGAGGAAGTTGAGAGCACTGATAAGAAAAAGAAAAAGTGTCTCCAACATATGCACCATCACATTGCAGAGAGTCTCAAGAGCCAGTACCTCTTTATAGACAATCCACTCGCCCTTTGGACACAGCTTAAACGCCGTTACGGGCACCAAAAGACGGTGCTCCTTCCAAAGGCCGAGTTTGATTGGAAGAACCTAAGGATCCAGGATTACAAATCCGTGGAGGAGTATAACTCTGAGCTTTTTAGGATTGTCTCACTCCTTAGGTTATGTGAAAAAGAGGTGACTGAAAGGGAGCTGATAGAAAAGACTTTGTCTACTTTCAGCCCTAACAATAGAGTTCTTCAGCAACAGTATCGGCATCAAGGCTTTGCCGATTATGGGGCACTCATTGAATGTTTACTGCTAGCTGAGCAGAATGATGAGTTGCTGCTGATGAACAGTGCTATGAGACCTCCCGGTACAGCCCCATTACCGGAAGCAAATAAGGTTGATTTGGGAAAGAAAACTACAATGGAGCCTAAGGAGCCCAAAATGCCCCATGAGACCAACTATGTCCACAGAGAAAGACACTACGGCCAAGGCCGTGGTGGCAGAGGACGTAGTGGCCGTGGCGGCCGTGGCGGACAGGCCGGCCGAGGAGGCCGCAGACGTGGTGGTAAGGGCCGTACGTCCTTTAAACCACGTACCAAGGTTAAATCGGTCTGCGATAGATGTGGTATGTCAAACCACTGGTCCAAGACTTGTAGAACTCCCAAACACCTCATTGATGCATACCAAGAAGTTCTAAAGAAAAATCCGGAAGCCAACTATGCGTACATCGATGATGAAGGAGACTTCGATCATGAGAATGACGACTTGCTAGAGACTTCCGATTGCCTTCAAGATGATGATTGATTTTCGTTTTAATGCGGTTTAATTTCAATGCTTTTATGCTTTATTTTCCTTTATTGTATTGGATGATTATTTAATTTAAATGCAATGGTTCTTTTATTTTATAATTGTCCTATTAAAATACAAAATTATGTCCTATTTATAGAAATGGCCAAGGACATGAGTGAACTAGTGGTGGACAGTGGATCCAGCCACACTATACTAAGAGACAAAAGATATTTCATAGATCTCAAAATGAAAAGTGCAAATGTTAGTACAATTGCGGGTATAGCCAACATGATAGAAGGCTACGGCCAGGCTCACATTTTGTTGCCTAACGGCACACATATTGAACTAAGTGATGCCCTATACTCACCCAGCTCTAAGAGAAACTTATTGAGCTTTAAAGATATAAGATTAAATGGCTATCATGTTGAAACCAAGGGTGAAGGAACTAAAGAATTCCTATACATTACTGAAAATGTAAACGGCCAAAAGAAGGTCCGAGAGACTATACCCGCACTAGCCACTGGTTTATACCATGCTAAGATAAACATGATAGAAGCTAACATGGCTAAGCACAAAATGTTCACTGAACAATTCACTCTATGGCATGACCGGTTAGGCCACCCGGGTTCGAACATGATGCGTAAAGTAATTAAGAGTTCAAATGGGCACAACCTTAAAGAGAAAAGAGTTTTCCCTAAAAATCTCACTTGTGTAGCATGTGCACAAGGGAAACTCATTACAAGACCATCACCAGTAAAAGTCACAAAAGAGACTTTGCATTTTCTGGAAAGGATACAAGGTGACATATGTGGACCAATACACCCACCTTGTGGGTCGTTTAGATATTTCATGGTTATGATCGATGCATCAACCAGATGGTCTCACGTATGCTTGTTATCCACAAGGAACCTAGCATTTGCTAGGGTGTTGGCTCAAATCATAAGATTAAGAGCACATTTTCCAGACTTTCCACTAAAGACTATACGTCTAGATAATGCTGGTGAATTTACATCCCAAGCGTTTAATGATTACTGTATGTCCATGGGGGTGAGTGTGGAACATCCTGTGGCACATGTCCATACACAAAACGGATTAGCTGAATCCTTCATTAAACGTATACAATTAATAGCTCGACCATTGTTAATGAGATCGAAGCTTCCTGTGTCGGCTTGGGGACACGCGGTCTTACATGCAGCAGAACTCATACGCATCAGGCCATCTAGTGAACACATATATTCACCATCCCAACTATTATCGGGTCAAGAGCCAGACTTATCCCATCTCAAAACATTCGGTTGTGCCGTTTATACACCCGTTGCTCCACCACAGAGAACTAAGATGGGACCTCAAAGGAGGATGGGAATATATGTGGGATATGAGTCTCCCACCATAATAAAGTATCTTGAGCCATTGACAGGAGATCTATTTAAGGCCAGATACGCGGACTGTCAATTCGTTGAGTCCGAATTCCCTACGATAGGTGGTGAGACCGGCAAGCTGGTCAAGGAATTAACATGGAATCAAACATCCTTAAATTGGCAAGATCCTCGAACTCTAGCATGTGATGCAGAGGTTCAAAAGATTATACATTTACAACAGCTAGCTAATCAATTGCCAGATTCCTTTGCTGACCCAAAGAGAGTAACAAAATCGTACATACCAGCTTGCAATGCACCAGTACGTATTGATGTTCAAAAGGAACACAATAAACAAGTTGCTACAGAGTCTAAACCACGTTTGAAACGAGGTAGACCGTTAGGTTCCAAAGATAAAAATCCTCGAAAGTCTAAAGGTGCAAAACAGACCGAGGTTCAGGGAATTATCGAAAAACCAGACATGGCCGCGGAAATAATTAATGTACCAGGTGAAGTTCAGGACGCTGAACCTCAAGAACCTGAAGGAATTGATAACAATGAAGTATCAATCAATTACATAATGTCTGGAATAAAATGGAACCGGAAAAATGTCGACATTGATGAAATATTTATAAACAAGGTAGCACTTGAGATAAATGAGGATCTAGAACCCACATCCATATTAGAGTGCACTCAAAGTAAAGATTGGCCTAAATGGAAAGAAGCCATTGATGTGGAGTTAAACTCTTTAAAGAAGAGAAGTGTGTTTGGTCCGATCTTAAGGACGACACCTACCATTAAACCAGTTGGACACAAATGGGTCTTTGTAAGAAAGAGAAATGAGAAAAATGAGATAGTGAGATACAAAGCACGGCTTGTAGCACAAGGATTCTCTCAAAGACCCGGCATAGATTATGAGGAGACATACTCCCCTGTGATGGATGCAACGACTTTTAGATATCTAATAAGTCTGGCCATAAAAGAAAATTTGGATTTACGGTTAATGGATGTTGTAACCGCCTATTTATATGGTCCACTGGATAATGAGATTTATATGAGATTACCAGAGGGTATAGAACATAAATGTAAAAATGGTACTCGAGACCAATACTGCATAAGGCTAGACAAATCGCTTTATGGACTGAAACAAAGTGGTCGAATGTGGTATAATCGACTAAGTGATTATTTAGCCAAGAAAGGCTATAAGAACGACCCAATCAGTCCATGTATATTCATAAAGAAGTTTGCAAACAAAGGATTTGTGATAATAGCAGTCTACGTGGATGATTTAAACATCCTCGGTACCTCTGGGGAAATCGCCCAAACTGTAGAATACCTCAAGAAAGAATTTGAGATGAAAGACCTAGGCAAAACAAAATTCTGTTTGGGATTGCAGCTTGAGTACGTAAATAATGGAATCCTTGTGCATCAAAAGGCATATACAGAAAAAGTACTCAAGAGATTTAATATGGAGCAAGCTCACCCATTGACTAGCCCAATGGTTGTTAGAAGCTTAGACTTGGATAAAGATCCATTTGCTCCTAAGAAGGCCAATGAAGAAATTCTTGGACCTGAAGTGCCTTACCTCAGTGCTATAGGAGCGTTAATGTTCCTGGCTAGTCATACTAGGCCGGACATATGCTTTGCCGTGAACCTCCTAGCAAGATATAGTTCTTGTCCAACTATACGGCACTGGAATGGTATTAAACACGTCCTACGGTACCTGCGAGGGACGGTTGATTTTGGTTTATTTTATACTAACCATAACAAAGACTGTCTAGTTGGTTTTGCTGATGCAGGTTACCTATCCGATCCACACAACGGTAAGTCACAAACAGGTTATGTGTTTACGCACGGCGGTACGGCGATCTCTTGGCGTTCAATGAAGCAGACTCTTGTGGCCACATCGTCAAATCACGCGGAGATCCTAGCCATCCATGAAGCCAGCCGTGAGTGTGTTTGGTTGCGGTCCATGACTCAGCATATTCGGACGGATAGCGGCTTAGAAGACAGCAAGGGAGCAACCGTCATCTACGAGGACAATACGGCTTGCATCGCCCAGCTCAAGGAAGGATACATCAAGGGAGATCGGACGAAGCACATACTGCCGAAGTTCTTCTTCACACATGAACTACAAAAGGCCGGAGAAGTTCAAGTGGTGCAAGTACAGTCATGCGACAACTCAGCCGATCCCTTCACCAAAGCATTGCCGACATCGACGTTCAGGAAGCTCACGCACAAGATTGGAATGCGGAGACTTCAGGACTTGGAGTGATGTTTGGATCAGGGGGAGCAATGTGTGCTGTACTCTTTTTCCTTCACCAAGGTTTTGTCCCATTGGGTTTTCCTGGTAAGGTTTTAATGAGGCAGCATCCCCTAAGCACATTGCAGCGATCCCATCCAACATGGCACGGTCATCTCGTCCAAGGGGGAGTGTTGTAAAACACTTGTGGACTCTATGGACCGGCCCGCTCACAGTCCGTTAGGACATGGCCTTACGCCCCATATACCGGTCCGCGCATGTACGCCCATTGGCCATTGCTTTACGGCCCATGGCCTATCTTATGTACTCGATTGCTTTATGGGCTTTAGCCTTTTGTACTCCTATTATATATACTTGTAACCTCGACATTCATCAATAAGACTAAGAGATTTCGCTCCCTAAATCCTCTAGTTTACAACAATTTTAACAAAAGCTAAACTGAAAAAAAAAAAAAAAATTCATGGGTGTCATATGATCCTTCTCTCCCTCCGCCCGAGTGTTTGTTATCAACCTCTCCTACACTCAAGAGTCTAAGTTTTAATTATTGTTGGGGTGTTGATATCAACAACATAGCCGGGGATATGAAGGAATTTGTATATGAGAGCTGTGACTTCTCTTTTTACATGGCTTGTTCCTTTGATCTTCCTAATGTAGAGATCTTTAAGTACTCAGGCCAAATTCTTTCCTTTGATGTTTAAGAGAATGAATATGGTCATCAAATAAGTTCATTTGGAGTTTGAAGGATCTATTCTTTTTGGCTTCCTTAACAGTCTTCGAGGTGCGAGGACCTTAAGTGTATGCCCTTTTCTCCGTTAGGTATGTATATTTAAGTCTTACCATATTTACATTACATTTCAGCGTTACTAACATTTCTTTGAGGAATGAGAATTGAACAAAATATTTTACTAGAGGGGATATAGGTCTATTTTTCCACTCTTTCAAAATAAAATGTATCCTCGATTTATATAGCTTGTGAATAAAAGGAATATGTAGCTTATATGTAGTATGTAGTGTATTTACCTTATAAGCTAAAGCTATTGCGTTGTTGATTGATGTATATATATAAAATCTTGAACGGAGTATGTGTGTTTTTCTTTTTGAAAGGCTATCCACAAGAATGTGAAGATCCGTCTTATCTACTTAGTCCTATTGGAAACACAACATTTGGTGCTGAGAACGAGGTTGCATGTCATGGAGTTTAGAGGAATTAGGCTCCTCGACAGTTGCCCTAACCTGGAAACGTTAACTTTCAATATCCTCCGTCGAAGCCTTTTCTCGGCAAGATTACTATATAGTATAATAGTGAATTTGAGAACAATAGTTACATTTACTATGTATGATTTTCCCTAAAACTCAAAAATTTTCGTTTTGATATATTGCAGTACGCTAAGTCATATTGTGGCGTCGGTCCACGTTCATATAATCATATTGGAAAAAAAATCTTACCTATAATAATCTTCCTAAGACACTTAAGGTCGTGGTCGTGAGGAACTTTAGTGGTTCCTTTGGAGAGCTAAATGTTTTGACGGTTTTGATTCTGTCGGGACGTAGGAGTTGTCCTGGACGTGCGCATGGGCCTGTACTAGAAAGAGTGGAGCTTTACGTGCGTAGTGATATGGCGGAATGTCAGAGGATGGAGCCAAGATGTTACATAGTATTTCGGGGGATGTACAGGTTCTTGTACACGAACCTTGAAATGTTGAGCTACTCAAGAATTTATTTTATTTTATTTCAAGACTTCACTCAGTTTTGTTTTTTTTTTGTTGTAGTCCCATTTAATGATGTTCACGGTTTGTTTGATTTTTTGAATAACTTGAACCTCGGAAAGAATGAGGACTTGGTCATCTATGTGAACCATAGCTAAGACGAAATTTATTAAGTGGTACAAAAAGATATTATGTACATCTTATTTTTATAAATTTAATCAAAATATATGAAGTTTGAATAATGGCGGAGCTACTTAAGTCTGATGACCAGATACTCCACCACTTAAGTCTGATGACCAGATACTATTTTCTAATGTGAGTCGTGACAATGTGGCAAACCAAACATATATTAAATGACCGGTAAGGTCTGATGCTCTTAATATATGAAGTTTGAATAATGGCGAAGCCATTTAAGTCTGATGACCAGACACTATCTTCGAATATGAGTTGTGACGATGTGGCAAACCAAACATGAGTTCTGCTCTGATCGGTGGTTTGAGCATCCAAACATCATTTGTTTCTTGAAAATATGGCCTGGAGACATTTCTGTAATAAGGTATGTCTTTCTGTTTTCTTTTGTTTGTTCCTTTAACTACATATATTTGGATTTCATTGTTAAACTAGTACTAATATATATATGTTTATGTATACGCATGTGGGTGAATCTATATAAACTCCACTTCAGAAGGACTGCCATGAGGAACATTTTTGAGATGTTTGTTAAGAGAAAATCTACTATGAGGAAATGGTTCATTTCTAACAAGCAAAGAGTCTCACATACAACATATATTTGGGTTAGTGATATATGTGACAGGTAATGTCATATATCCTTCTTTTACTCAAGAAGTTCATTCTTGAGTTCATATATATGTGACAGGATATTTGTTCATTCTTGAGTTCACTTATATTTTGTCTTAATATTGATTGATATTCACAGGTGCAAGTTATATGGTTAAAACAGCACATTAAATTGATCCACATTGGCGGTAATAGAAGCTTATAATAGGATTCAAGTATGTGACAGACCACAAAGGTAAACAAATTGCAGTTACTCTTCTTGACTGCTTAGCTGAGTGGGACATAGAGAAGGTATTCTCTGTGACAGTGGACAATGCAACCGCAAATACAAATGCTTTGAGTAAGTTTGAGACTACTTTCTCTCTTGTGTCTGATGAGTCTTTGGTTATGAAAGGAGAGTTTATGCATGTGAGATGTGCTTGTCATATCATTAATTTGATTGTGAGAGATGGATTTGCTGAAGTAGATGAGAATGTAGTTGCAATCAGGAATGCTATCTCGTATTTTAGATCCGACACAAACAGGCAAAACGAATTTGACCAGAAGATAGATTATGTTAAGATGACAGGGGGTAGTTTGCCTTTGGATGTTAGGACTAGGTGAAATTCGACTTATTTGATGTTGCAGAGGGCAATTAAGTATAGGGTAGCATTTGATAAGATGGAGACAAAAGACAAGTTATACAATGATCATTTCTTGGAGATTGATAATGGAAGAAAGAGAATTCGACCTACTAACTTGAATAATTGGCGTTCTATTGAAAGGTTAGACAAGTTTCTGGAGATTTTTTACAACTTAACATTGATTGTCTCGGCTTCTACTAGACTGAATGTGCATAAGTGTTATGGGGATATAGTCAACATTTCAACAAATCTTGACATGTTGTGTTCTAGTTATGATTCTGAGTTGAAGAAAAAGGCTGAGAAAATGTATAAGAAGTTTGATAAGTATTGGGATGACATTTGTAATATCAATACAATGTTGATAATAGCAACTGTGTTTGATCCTAGTAAGAAGCTGCATTTGGCAAAGATTTGTTTTGCAGAGTTGTATGGTGAAGAGACTCCGACAGCTAAAGAAATGTATGACAAGGTATATAATCTTCTGGTTAATATGTTCAAGCAGTATAGTGAAAGGTCTGTTAAATCTCAGCCTTCTCAGTTATCTCAGTCGGATGTGAGTGAAAAACTCCTCGGTTTTTTACAATTGATAAAAGGTACAAAGCATTGTTAAATGAGATTGAAGTTAAAGAAACAAATGATGGGTTGACTACATATCTGAAAGAGGCTGTTGAGAATCCGAATATGATGATGGGAACTGACTATGATGTTATTTCTTGGTGGAAACTCAATTGTGGCAAGTACCCTATTTTATCGCAAATGCCTCGTGATGTCTTTGTTATGCAAGTGTCATCTATAGCATCTGAAAGTGCTTTTAGCACAAGTGGTAGGATAATAGAACCACATAGAAGTTGCCTAACTCCCTATATGGTTGAGATTTTGATGTGTATAGAGCAGTGGATGAAACAATACATTGCAATTGAATCAAAAGTGCTTACAAATGCACAAATACTTGCAGAAGTGGAATATGAAGATAGACTTGGAATAGTTTTGTATATCTTGTCATTTTTTTTGTTATTGCCTCTCTTATACTTTATGTTAACTCATCCAATTCTTTTGTTTTCAGAGTTCTACATTGAAGAGTAAGTCACACTCAGGTCTCGACTACAACTACAAGGTAAATAAGTTCAATGTATTGTCTGTCTCTTACTCTTTTACTCTATTCATAATCGTCTAATATGCTTCTTATTTTCTTAGGAATTCATCATTAAGAGGACACGAACTATCGGCTTTGGTGTTTTGTTGTTTTGGTGTTTCACTTGGTGCAATTGGTGTTACAATCACTTGGTGTGTCAGCTAGTTTTTCACTTGGTGTTTCATTTGGAAAACTTGTTTACTTTGTTGTTTCTTTAGTACTTGGTTTGTTAAGACATGGAGATGTTTGTTTGTGGTTTGAAGTTTGAACATTGGTCTCTCTTTGTTTTCGGTTTTGTTTAATTTTGGATTGAATGAATGGCATTGAGTTTGGTCTTGTTTAATTTTGGATTAAGTTCGAGTACCCGAATCTGGACCAAACTCGATGGGTGTACATCCGAAACTCGATCCAAATACTAAAAATACCTGAATGTAAATGTCTAGAACCCCCTTACCGAAATACTCGATCTGAACCCTATCGGATACCCAAATGCCAAGACCTACTTAGTCTAGAAAAGATTGCTGAAACGCTGAGTGGAGAAGATGACATCTAGTGGCAAAATTTAAATCTTAGGGACTTGTCAGCTGCTTTTGGGGCTTTTATTAACATCTCAAGCTTCTGACTCAGAACATATGATTTTAGCCAAATAATACTTTTACCAAAACGAAAAAAGATGGTATGACTCCAAAAATGAAAAGAGTATTTTAACACATGGTTTTGAAAGAAAGAAAAAACATATCCAAATGAGCCATCATCACCTACCCGTATTCTTGACTCTACCCTAATACCCTTACAACATTTTTTTTTTCAGTTAGCATATGGCATAGATGATAGATTGTTAAAAAATATTCTTGGTCGGAACATGTATGCACTGAAGGTGATTCAAAAATGCTGACGATCCTTTATATGCTAAGCATCTTTCGTTTTCACCAAATGTTGTGTGTCCCCCACCGCATGAAGGGTCTTGCTCTACTGTGTTAGAAACTATATTGAGATATACGTGGCAAATGGATGGGTGGATGATGAAACTTGAAGGGTCTTGCTCTACGTTTGGGTTGGTAAAATGGTTTAAAAGGAAGAGCAATTCAGGGTAATCAATATGATGGTGTAAAAAGATAAGGGTTTAGGGTTGGTGATGGTCTGATGGATATTGGCTCACTTGAACAAAATTATCGAAAACAAATCCCATAACATATTCATTTCTTTAAATTATCCTTCAGAGTAAGGGATTTTATATAATTGGTCACATTTCTGACCACAAAAAGATATATAATCAATAAAAATGCATCTTTAGTAATACCAATAAGATTTTTTACCAAAAAGAAAAAAGCAAATAAGTTAACCAAATTAAGACTTTTGACTTTTAATTTAAGATTTTAACCAAATACGATTTTTTTCTTAATAAATATTTGTGTCTTTTGACTTTTAATTTAAGATTTTAACCAAATAAGATTTTTTTCTTAATAAATAATTTGTTTGCTGTAATTCAAAAAATGAGATAAGATGTTAACACATGATTTGAAATATATATCCAAGTGAGCCAATAGCCATCACCTACCCTTATTTGAAATATATATCATGTACCTATATTTCTTCCCTTTTTAAACATTTACCACATTCACTATATGACTATGACTCATCAGAATTACAAAATTACATATTGATTAAAAGAGAAGAAAAAAAAAACCTTCAAAAATACGTTTTAATGAAAGAAGAAAAAGAAATCTTGAGATCTTAAACAGGCATAACCGCAAGAAGACAAAGTTTTCAGGTGCATCAGTTCTTCTTTAATTTTATTTTTAAAAATCGTTGTTGTTTTAATATTTTTATTTTGCTTAAATATTTATGAGATATATGTGCTGTATTTACATTTTAATGATTTTACTTTAATGTTTTTCTTGCTCCACCATCTGCGTCCACTGATTTTGAATGATAAAAATGATGTTGTATGTATTCTTATTGTAATTTTGTTTTGTTATTCCTTTTAAAAAGTTATATATAAAGATGTCATTTTGTTTTATTGTTTTATGGCTAGTGCAATAGATTCGGACATGTTTATTGAAAATTTAAAACTGTAAATGCCAAGGAGATAACTTCAATTCACTAACGATTTTTGTTTTATGCATATTAGGATTTCGATTGGAAAATATGACTTCGAAGAGAATGGCTTCAAGTATCGAACTAGACGCATTATCCAATCTACCGGATGTTCTTCTGATTATGATCATCTCTTGTTTGTCGTTTAAGGAATGTTTAAGACCAGTTTACTCTCTAAGAGGTGGAGGTATCTCTGTCGTGAGACCAAAAACATTTCTTTCAAGGAGTCCGAGTATGTGGCCCGCTCTGTCTCCGACAAAAGATCCAAAAGGATTTCGTTTGTTAACTATATGTGTCAATGGGTCTCTCGATATCACGGTTACTGCATAGAAACCTTCTAGATTAAGTTCTCTCTTCCATGGGGATTTGCGGCAGAGATGGAGTGCCTGGTCGAATTCGCAGTCGCAAGAAAAGTCAAGAACCTAGTTCTTGATTTCACAGACTTTTATTGGTCAGTCACTACCGATGCGTCGAGGTATTACGAGGTTTATGTGCATTTACCAGCAAGCGTTTACAATCTAAGAACCCTCGAATCGCTGAAGATATATTCGTGCGGGTATGACCCCTCGAAGTTCACAAACTCTGGATCGCTTAGAAAGCTCTCTATAGGTTGGATCGAACTCACAGGGGCCGAGTCTTTGATATTAACCTCTCCTACGCTCAAGAGTCTAAGTTTTAGTTATTGTTGGGGCGTTGTTATCAACAACATAGCCGGAGATATCAAGGAATTTGTATTTGAGAACTGTGAATTCTCTCTTTACATG
This sequence comes from Camelina sativa, assembly GCF_000633955.1. Taxonomy (NCBI): domain Eukaryota; kingdom Viridiplantae; phylum Streptophyta; class Magnoliopsida; order Brassicales; family Brassicaceae; genus Camelina; species Camelina sativa. The sequence continues at coordinate 42,481,101 of NC_025695.1, forward strand.
GCTTGTTCCTTTGATCTGCCTAATGTAGAGATATTCAAGTACTCAGGCCAAATACTTGCTTTTGATGTCAAGAAAATGAATAAGTTTAAAGAAGTTTATTTAGATTTTGAGGCAGAGGGCGAATACGAAGAACCCAATCAAAGAACCAAATTAGAAGGAACTATGCTTTCTGGCTTCCTTAACAGTCTTCGAGGTGCGAGAACCTTAAGTGTATGCTCTTTTCTCCTTCAGGTACACATTTAACTCTTAACATCTTTACATTACATATTCACGTTATTAACATATCTTTGAGAATGAGAATTGAGAACAATATTTTACTAGGGGATATAGTTTAGTTTCAAAATATAACGATTCTCCCGATGAAAGATTTTAATATATAGCCTAGTGGATAAAAGGAATATGTAGTAGTAGCTAATATAGTAGTATGTGTAGTATATTTACCTTATAAGCTATTGCGTTGTAATTGATTGTATAAAGACGGTTAGTTGACAGTTATCTTTATCTGAGTATAGTGCATGCATGTGTTTTTCTTTTTGAAGGCTATCCAAGAATGTGATGATCCGTCTTCTATACTTCGTCCTATGGAAACACAACATCTGGTGCTGAGAACGAGGTTGCATGTCATGGAGTTTAAAGGAATTAGGCTCCTCCTCGATAATTGCCCTAACCTAGAAACATTAACTTTCGAATGCATCCGTCGAAGCCTTTTCTCGGTAAGATTACTATATATAGTAGTACTGAATTTGAGAACAATAGTTCCTTTTACTATGTATGATTTTCCCTGAAAGTTCAGAATTTGTCGTTTTGATATATCGCAGTACGCTAAATCATATTGTGGCGTCGGTCCAAGTTCATATTGGAAAAAAAATCTTGCCTATGAGAATCTTCCTAAGACACTTAAGGTCGTGGTCGTGAGAAACTTCAGTGGTTGCTATGGAGAGCTAAATGTTTTGACGGTTTTGATTCAGTCCGGACGTAGGCGTTGTCCCGGACGTGCGCATGGGCCTGTACTAGAAAGAGTGGAGCTTTACGTGCGTAATGATATGGCGGAATGCCAGAGGATGGAGGCACATGATGGAGCCAAGATGTTACAGAATATTTCAGGGGATGTGCAGGTTCTTGTACACGATCCTCGAAGAGTTGCAGAGCCTATGATCAAGACTTCTCAGTAGTAGTGGGTTGTTTATTTGTCCCATTTAATGATGTTGTTCTCTGTTTGGTTGATTTTCCAAATAATTTGAACTTCTTGGAAACAATGAGGACTTGGTCATCTATGTGAACCATAGATAATAAAGAATTATTGAGTAATATTAAGATTTTATATACATCTTCGTTTTTATATATCTTTAATACAATTCTTCTATGATTTTCGAAATTAAAATTTCTATGATTTTCAAAAAACTCATCATGGCTCATACTTCGAAGGGACCTAGACGAAAATCATCAATTTTTGATCAATTTACCCGATTTGTGTTTACAATCAAACGAACATTGAGTCACTAAAACTATACGCTTGTGGAAACAACTCGACAAGATTCAAGAACTCGACTCTGCGCTAATAAGCTTCACAATCGGTTGGCTTCAGATCTCTGAAGTCACTACCTTGCTTTCCAAGTTTCCGTCTCTTGAGAGTTTGAGATTCATAAACTGTGCGAGTCTTGGAGATGAAGAAATGGTTTTGGGTGAAAACCCAAAACGTTTAGTTAAGAGAATTAGTCTCTAAAGACTGCGATTGATCGCTGAGCCGGTTTGTAAATTTGATATACCAAAAGCAGTAATCTTCAAGTATTCTGGAATAGTTCCTTACTTTTTACTTATTGAGAGTTAACGAGCATGCAGATGCAAGAAGACTTAGATTTTGATTTGGAGACGACATATACTATTGGAACCGGAGAAATCCTTGCACATCTTGTAACGACATCTCTCTTATGCTAAGACTTTAACTGTCTGTTCATATTTCCTCCAGGTATATACAAAATCACTCTACATATCTAACATCTTACACACTCATGATCACTGATCAGACCTTTACTTACGTTTTTGTTTTTTTTTCGGGGGAGAAAGATGGTCCAAATTCCAAAATGTGGAGGATAAAGTTGCAACATCTGGTGTTAAACAGTTGAAGACGAGTCTGCATCCATATGAGTTTGTAGGGATTAGGTACTTTAATAACTGTCCGGATTTGGAATCTCTCAAGTTTTAAATGGTTCCTCCAAGACCAATTATGAAGGTAATAAATTAAGTTACTACAATATATAGATCTTGTTATTGTTAAAACACACAGTAAATCAAGATGTCAAAAGAGTAATGATTGGGTTTAATGGATTGATTTAAAATGTGCAGACGCTTTTGTTACCGGTTGAGATTGACCCAAGTAAATATTGGCTATATCAAATTAGTCTATAGTGTTTGGAAAGGACGCTTAAAGTCGTTGAGGTGAAGGGTTTTGGTGGTGGCTGGTTGCATGGTTTTAAACTTCTTTTTTAACTTTTTTTAACGTATAATCCATTTTTGTTTTCATTATTTTGTACGGATTAACAGAATATAACCATGAAGTAAATATAGGATAGTAGAAATATGTAAGGAAGTAAGTAACCTGAAGAGAATCCAGTGCAATGCAGTACGAGACCCACAAACCAGACACATGCATGGCTAATTGGCCATTGAAGACTTTTCACCGAATAATAATACCAAAACTTGGAGACTCATAAGTGACACANATAAATATGCAATATTTGATTCAGTATGGTCGTGTTATGGAACGGCTTAATCTGTATGTGGACGAAGCTCAAAGGAACAATGCACTTGTTGGAGCTTATACGGTTTAGCAAATCAAAAAATCTTCCAGCCGCTTACAGATTGTTATTATACAAAACAACGTTTGAAAAGCTTCTTTTTGAGTCGGCTTTGGAATGTTTTAAAACTCTCTCGTCAAATTTTTTTATCAAACAAAAAAAACTTCTTGTGATTTTCGAGTATATTTGTGAGATGTTTAAATTGGGTATCAATTTGTTATTTGGTTAGGAAACACTAAACAGGGTTGCCAAAACTTTAACTAAAATTTTTGTTTGTTTAATGCAGACTGTGTCTGTGTGCATGTTTTTTTTTTTTTTCTTTTTTTTAGTTCATTTTAAAATTATACTAGGGGATAATCCGGGCTACGCTCAGTAAAAAATCTACCGACGTGTTATATCTACATTTCACAAAAAAACGTAGAGGATTCCTAAACTTTGAATGCTTTGAAGATTTTTTGTTTTTTTTTTCCATTTTGCTGAGGTAGATATTCTTTAGAAAATCGCTTATTGTCCACATTAGCACCGCCCGAAGAGTAAAATTTTGCTGCCAAGAGATATTATAGGCTTGAACTCCGTGCTCCCATAGGACTTGTAACTCATGAATCAAAGGTTGTAAGAACACATCAAGAGATCTCTTTGGGTGTTCTGGATCAGGGACAAGCACATAGAGAAATAGAAACTCTCGCTTCATCCACAATGATGGAGGCAGATTGTAATGTGTGAGAATAACTGGCCACAAAGAATATTGTTGCCCATGCTTTCCAAAAGGGTTGAAACCATCTATACATAGTCCTAGGTAGACGTTCCTACTTTCTGCTGCAAAAGCAGGATACAATCTCTGAAAATGTTTCCATGCCTCTGCGTCTGAGGGATGCGCGATCTCCCCGTCAGTTGAATGCTCTTGGTGTCATCTCATTGCTGCAGCGGTGCGCTCTGCTTGATATAATCTTTTCAATCGATCTGCTAACGGTAAATTCCACATACGCTTAAACGGTACTCGAGACCTTCCACTAGTATCCTGGAACCGGGGCTTTCCACAAAATCGACAAGCTAAATAGTCAGCGTCTGATTGCCAGTAAATCATACAGTTGTCAATACAAACATCGATCATCTGATATGGCAAACCAAGTCCATGAACAAGCTTCTCAATTTCATTATAAGCAGCTGGTGAAATGTTGTCTTCTGGCAAAATATCTTTCACAAAATCTGCCCAAGCATCTACACAATCTTCTGACAAATTGTAATCCGTCTTTATATTCATCATCCTAGTTGCGGCGAATAAAGGAGAATGTCCTTCCTTACAACCTTCATATAGCTTATTCTTTGAAGCATCTAGCATATCATAAAATCTTTTTGCTTCTACATTTGGTTCTTCTATTCTATTTATAGGTTCTGGATATGCCTGCATATTATCCCTATATGCGTCATGAACCATTTGAACTGTTCCTATATCCTCTTCTCCCAATCTAGATTCTTCAACCCTCTCCGAAACATTTCCACTAGTACTACCCACATGGTATGCATCATTTTCCCCATGATAAAACCATACTTTGTAACTTGACATAATTCCATCTCTATAAATATGTCCCCATACTAAATCCTTGTCGATGAAATTATTATTGTTACAAGATGGACAAGGGCAAAACATCTTACCACTTTTTAAGCAGCTTTCTTGATTCAAAGCGACATTCATGAATTCAGTGAATCCTGCTGCATATTCCGTCGTAAGCATCCCGTTCGGAAAGCCACCCGCATATCTTTCCATATCCAACCACGAGCGAAAATTATTCATTCTTTCTCTTTAGAACAAACTAATTTGATAACAAAAATATTTTTGCTTGAAGCGTAATTTTTGTTTTTTTGTTTTTTTTGTTGTTGTGATTTTAGATACGAATAGATGTATAGGGAACTCAATTATATAGGCAAGTAAAGATCTGATTCCTTCTCATTTCCTACCAAAAAGTTTACTATTTCACCCACCACTCACCCGCTTTATATCCCGCTTATTTTAACGTGCCGACATCAAAATTATTTTCCCTTTATTTTCCAATTTCCTACAAATATTTCCTATTAGATAATATTAGAAGGGAAGTAGAAGAAAATTTTCCTTTTAAAATCCTACGACAATTTTTCCTTTCAAAATCCTACTTGTTTCCTTCGAACTATATTTAGAAGGAAATGCAAAAGATATTTTCCTTCTAAATTCTTTACGGGTCTGTTCCTTTGATATTCCTGCTGTTTTCCTTCTAAATTTCCTTCGACAACAAAATTTGAAAGATTTTTGAAGGAAATTTCATTCCGTTTTTCATGTACTTTCTGGTAGGATTTTTACTTCTTATTTCCTTCCAATGTTATGTTTGGTCACAAAATTGAAGTTTTTTTGGTAGGAAAAGTATCCTTCCAAAACTTTTGGTATCTACTGTCGTAGGAAAACATCATGTTTTCTTGTAGTGACAATATAGCATCTATAATTTATGTATTGCTGTAATTCCTGTTTTAGTGGAACCTTTGCTGCGTGATGATGTGTGTGGTGTTCAAAGCCATAGGCGAGTCCGTATGTAATTGTTGTTTGAAGTTTTCTTAATAAAATCCTGGGGGTCTCTTCCCCTGGCCGTTCACCAAAAAAAAAGGAAAGTTTTGGCCATAAAAGTCTTAAAAAAACATTAGCAATGCCTTATGCTTTCTAGATCTTTTGGTCATCATCATCAAACACTGAACTAAAGGTACATCAGAAGACACCTTGAAGTTGTTCATGCCAGCACCCTTTTCACTAACTGTATTTTTTTCAGAATCATATTCTACATCCTTCAACCCTCTATATGTATATCAAAAAAAATATGATACGGTATATATCAACCCAATTATATGTCAAAGTATCACCTACCTGGACATCAAAATACGCCCAACTATCGCAATATCTGCGAACTATGAGAATTTTTTTCATGGTACGGTATAACTTTTGGATCTCTACCATGGCCGACTTTTTTTTATTTATTATTATTTTTTTGGGTAAAATGTGAAGTATTTATACCATTTTCGAATTTGTGCCAGAAGTTACAAAGAATACAAGTAGCTGAGAAAATAAAATCTACAGAATAACAGACAAAAACAACAACAATGAAGGAAAACATTGATCCTTAGCGGAAACGAGAGAAGAAACACCGATTCCGAGATGCCAACCTCGGAAATTTGAGTGATTTCCACAACTCCAAGTTGCCAAAGAGCTGGAGTCCCATCCTAGTTGCCATGAGCAATCCTAATAGAGGTCAGTCTTCAAAACCTCCGAATAAGGCGCCTACAACTTCTCCGCAAACTAACGCAAAAACGCAATGACAACAATGGACTAGTTCACAAATCCGATGGTTACAGGAGCATCTATGGGCAACCAGAGAAACCACCTCCGATCACCATTCCCATCGCAAATGACAGGAACCATCTCCCACGGATAAGCAATGCCATCTACCATGGCCGACTTGTAAATGAATTTCTTTTGCTTGTAAAACATTTGATGGGTTCGAAGGTAGATTATAGAAGGAACGAAAAATCAGTTGATAGAGTGAAAAAATGTAAATCATCCATGTAAACTACAATCATAAAAGACATGAAAAAAATATATCTTACCCAAATTTAGTCCTTGATTACAGAATTCGATTGATGTGCATTTCCCATTACATGATCATTGCCCTCATCCAGAACAGAATTCATCAAAGAGACATGTAACTTAACCATCAGTCCCATCACTATATATTTTCTGATTTAGTTGAATATGTCAAAAAAAGGAAAAACTTGACAACATGTTTAAAACATATGAGTATATTAGCTTCTGATTCTTATATATGTCATCTGACCGAGCTTTGTTACATTCCCTTGTTGTACTTTGAGGAAAACATATACGAAGCCGAACTAACTTGTCACCAAGAAATTATTCATGTGCCAACCACTCGAACGATCTTCAACCTCACCCTTTGAATTAGCATTTTATTCACTTGTATTGCTATATTTGTGATGTTATCTTTGTTGTTGTCATCCCTTCTTGTTGGGTTTCTAAAAAAATTGTTTTGTGTGTCATCAGACGTTAATGCTCTTACGAAAAGAAAAGACCTCTAAGGTCGGCCGATGTATGCTTAAACATTTTCAGTTTCAGTTTTTAGTTTCACAAGTCACCGAATGGTAAGAAAAAGTTTAAGAGTATTACCAAAAATATAAGTTGAAATCATGTGACGAGTTAACTTTTCTTATATATTGTGTTTGATTTCAAAAAGAAAGATACTTCAAGTGAGTAGGTAAATAGTCATGGCATTAAAACGACAAACAAAAGTTTATTTAAACACTCATAGCCCTTATAAAACCACATCACATTTGCTGGACATAATTTTCTAGCTAAAGAACACGCTTAGAAAATATTACGTACAACACGTTGATCTGTAGCCATCTAGCACTCTAAACTTTGTAATGTGGCCCATGTTTGCGTTGTTTATCAAGTATGGCTTGAAACTTGTACCCAGAAAAATCATTTCAAGATTTCGAGTGAGTGGATACTTTTTCTCTTTGCATCAACCATGGTCTGAAAAAACAAAGAAGTTAATTAGAAGTGTTAGGAAAGCGAGGGTCAAATCTATAATCTTAATCACCTTGTTAAACCCTGCTTGATTTGACCAATTCAAAGAAGATTTGAATATACCTTCGAGGCAATAATTAGTAGGAGTTGTATGCATGTTTTGCTTTTCCATGCTTTTTGAATATTCTCTTCCGAATCACAGGTTTGGAGGGTAGCAGCGCTTTCTTTCTTCACTTGATGACCTTGTTTGTATACACGCATACATCAATTTGGTTAGTATAAATACAACTGCAAATAATAGAAAATGGCAAGTTGTACACCGTAATATGAGATTGTACCTAAAAAAATTCAGAATAATATGTGGATGGGAGAATTAAGAAAGATTGACCCGATTGAGTTGAATGGATCGGTAGCAAAATGAAATATCCTCTTCTAAATCAAATGCCAATCTTTTCATCTCCGACTTAGTAGTTTTCATGGCGCTTAAATATGCACAGAAAATACTATACATAGTCTTCATGGCGCTCTCCCCTTGCCTACTTTCTCTTCTTCAAAGAAAATGCATAGTATTCTTGTAAGGAACAAAGTTTAAGTACCATACTTTTTTTGACTCACCTACACAAAGTGTGACAAAGTCTAATGATAAAGTGGATCAACCGCAAATGCATATGCTAGAAAGAATTGTTATTGAAATATATTTATTCAAAGTTTCTACAAAAGAGAGAAGGGAGTTAAGCTGTAAATTACCACTGCAAGTTCAGAATTCATGATCCAATATTACTATCTACTATTTGAGGTAGTGTTCTTGTATCAAAAACCTTCTTAAGGTCTATTTTTAAAATGCATGTTATATATAATGATTAAGAAAAAAAGGAAAGTGTTAATGAGTCACATGCGAGGGGATATAGTTTAGTTTCAAAATATAACGATTCCATATTTCTAAGGAAAGTGTTAATGAGTCACATGCTAAGGAAAGTGTTAATGAGTCACATGCTAAACTATATCCCAGACTCTAGACATTTTAAACATTTTACTCTTTTTTTTTTTTTTTTTAATCTTTTCATTTTATGTCCAGAACCAGTAACTCATTATTTTGCTCAACCTAAATCCTTTAATAGACTTGTAAACTTTGAAAACACATTCCCCTTCTAAAGACTTTCTACTCTTTACTTTATTTTTACTCTTCACTTTTCTGCACAAATCCATACCCAATGCCCAAAATCGAGTTCTCACCTAGTCCTACTAGTCCGGATAACGCTAACTAGAACTACACAGGATCCTACTCTTGTTGGTTAGAACCTAACACTTTCTAACAAGCTCAACTCGGAAAAAGGCCTAACACTCAAGAATACAATTGGCTTGAAAGAAGGGTTGGTTAATGGTGCGGGGAACTGTTCCAAAGATGGGAATCAACTACTTGGATTAACAAGGGTGGTAAAAAGGAGAAAGATAATCCAAGTATGTATGTGGTATCCATGAGTTCAGTTTCAATGCATAACAAGATAATTGTATGTCAGGATTAGGTTCAGGTAGATAGGGAATGATATCAATTCAAAACATGCTTCAATCTTACAATTTCAAGTTCAATCAACAAGCATCAAAGAACTAATAACAAGGGCCTTGATCTTATCCTATTGAATCCAACATGCTAACAAGGTTACAATCATCATCAACCCCTATGCTAAATGCAACAACCCTATATGAATGACACTAGACTCAATCCTAATATGCAAATGTAAACAACATGAACATTCTGTTTTTTTTTGTGTGGAAATTTTCGATTTTTTTTCAAATTTTTATAGTTTTTCTATGCAAATATATGGATGCAAACTCAAACATGATATGATGCAAAAAAATTGAAATAAGAATCACAAGACACAACGTCAGATACATCATCTCAAATCCTCCCCCAAACTTAAATTACACAGTCTCCTGTGTAAGAAAAATTTGCAGGAGGATTTAAGAATCACAACAGAAACAATGCAGGAATGAAATGGTATATACAAGGAAAGGTGGGAGTACCTCAGTAGTAGAAGAAGGAGTCGGTGCTCGCCCATGGAGTTGGTGCGTGATAATGGCTCTGTCCTTCACCGTGTTCGGGATCCGCAGGAGTGACCTCAGCTGGGTGGTCGAGTTGCTGCTCAACCGCTTGCGTGTTCTGATACATGTTCGGCTGCTCGTCACACTGCATGTCATCGACTCTGGACTCTCCATGGTCCGATTCTAGCACAACTACGTCGGTAGGCGGATAATCGCCTTGATGTTCGACATGTTGCTCAACCTCTTGCTCACCTTGAGCTGCGGAACGACGCGCTGATCGACAACTTGAAGAGGCTCTGGAACCACGTGAACCTTGTCTCCTTCTCTCCCGAGATTCATGTGACGAGTGGCATGAAGGGGCGGGTGTAGGTTGACGCTCCCGAGAGAGTGTTCTCTGACGAGTTGGCTCGAGTGTCACGGAGGCTTATCCCGTGACAGAGTGTTCTCTGACGAGTTGGCTCGAGTGTCACGGAGGCTTGTCCCGGCATGGGTCTGGTGTCCTCGGGCAGCTAAACTTGCGCATGAATTTTGTCATTGTCTTGGTGAAGCTGCTGAACGCCTTGTCTCTGGCCTTCCCCCATTGCTGAAGCTTGTTGAGGCGTTCATGAGCTGCTCTGACTCCCTTAGCCATTCTCGGGTCTGAGTATTCTTCGAAGTGAAACTGCTCAGGGCGGTACTCAACTTCGTCCTCCTCCATCGGGTCTGCTCCTGCTTCTGCAATCTCTACCCGCGGCATCTCATCCCCACACTCGTACAGAGTGTCCGTGGGAGGTATGAACTTTACATTTTCACCCCTCAAGATAGTAGTCAGCTCGATGCAAGGCAGGAGTAATCTTGAGGGACCAACCTCTGGATGCACAAACTTGTAAATCAACCGTCCCTGCCTCAAACCCCGCTCCAGAGTGCGCAACTGCCGCAGGTTGTTCGCGTCAATCTAGCGTGGTGAGTGTGGCTCGGATAGTAATGGAACACCAACAGCCTCAAGAAACCAAGTCGCCACATTGCCCATACACATCACTCAAGGAGAGTTGTTGCTGTTGAGTCTCGAGACCCAAGTCTTGTATGACATCATGTAGTTGAGGAGGTAGAGCAAGACGGAAGTGTTGGACGTGTCACCTTGCAGCTCGGTGCCATCCATTACCGTGAATGAGAGTCCCTTGAGCGCTAGATCTATCATCTCGAGCTCGCCGTTCGTGANCACTCGTACAGAGTGTCCGTGGGAGGTATGAACTTTACATTTTCACCCCTCAAGATAGTAGTCAGCTCGATGCAAGGCAGGAGTAATCTTGAGGGACCAACCTCTGGATGCACAAACTTGTAAATCAACCGTCCCTGCCTCAAACCCCGCTCCAGAGTGCGCAACTGCCGCAGGTTGTTCGCGTCAATCTAGCGTGGTGAGTGTGGCTCGGATAGTAATGGAACACCAACAGCCTCAAGAAACCAAGTCGCCACATTGCCCATACACATCACTCAAGGAGAGTTGTTGCTGTTGAGTCTCGAGACCCAAGTCTTGTATGACATCATGTAGTTGAGGAGGTAGAGCAAGACGGAAGTGTTGGACGTGTCACCTTGCAGCTCGGTGCCATCCATTACCGTGAATGAGAGTCCCTTGAGCGCTAGATCTATCATCTCGAGCTCGCCGTTCGTGATGTATCCCTTAATCTCCTTGGCGTAGAATGCATTGGCCAGTGCCTCCTGGAAGTAACGCTACACTAGGCTTCTCACGTTCATCGCTTTTGTTTTCGATGAAGTGAATGTGGGCGTGCTACCAATCGTCGCCCAGAATGCTGATATTTTGTTCCTGTCGAACTGCGGCATAGTCCCCGTTCCGCTGGGAAATCCAAAGATCTCTTTGATGGTTCTGAAAGTAAGGGTGTAGAACTGACCATGAACGCGGAAGGTAATGTACCCCAGCCCTCCATCAGACATCATGCCTGGCTCATCCGCGTATAAGTGCATCTACAAAGTAGAGTGGAACTGGATAGTCTCCTCTTTGTACCCATTCTTAGGGGTGTTCATGAGTCGCTCCAGATGGCATCGCCTAAATAAGTACTGAACATCCTCCGCAATCCCGAGTTGCTCCATAGTCTCGACATGAGGGTATCTTGTTCCGCTGAACTCCAACTGCTGAAACAGCTTGTAATACTCCTTGGGAGTCAGTTTCGTCTCGGTTGATTTCCGTCTTACGGATTTCCTGGGAGCTTGCGCGGAACGTGACTCAAGTTCTTCCTGTTCGTAATCACTGCCTTCCTCTCTTGAGTTAGAAGTTTGTGCCGGTCTCTTCCCGCGACTCTTGCTCTTAGTGAGCGGATTGGCTGGTCTGCTTGACCCCGCCGCTTGGCCTGAACCTCCAACAACTTCGCCGACCATGTTTTTCATTTCTAAGAAGCGCTTCACCATAGACTTAGGCGATGAGCGCTCTCCAGCCTTACAACCATATGCATCTCGCATTTCCTCTATTATCTCAGTACTCTTTCTGCTCCGTTGAGACATGATGAACTCAAAGATAAGCGTTAATATGTTAGTGCACAAGTGACAAAAGCAATTATAAAGTTTAAAACTGTAAAGTGCAAAGAGAGGATAATCCAAACGAGCGTGTGCAGCGGAGTTGGCTCGATTGCGGTGGTCGGACAGGCGAGAATAGCGTGGCTCGATTGGGGAGGTGAAACTGGCTCGNTCGATTGGGGAGGTGAAACTAGCTCGATTGCTTGAGTTCGGGATGTGGCTCGGTTGCTTGAGTTCGGATCGAGTTGAAGATAAAGTCGAGAGTGGTATCAAGAGCGGAAGGTGTGAAGACGACGACTCGAGCAGGACTTTGGTGGTGGCTCGATTGGCTCGATTTACGCTTCCTAGAGACGGCTTGACTGACGCTTCTCGGACACGGCTCGATTGACGCATCTCGGATACGACTCGATTGATGTTGGGAGAGTGACTTCGTCGGCTGGAATGGGAACGGTTCTGGGAGTGTTGTGCAGCGGTGGCTCAATTGAAGACGAAGAGAGAACAGCTTCATCGGAGTTGTAGGTCAACCCCGGTCGAGTGAGTTTTCGACTGACAGCTCGATTGAGGGGTCGATTGAGGCAACAAGACGTCGGTGAGAGTGGCTCGAGAGAAAGAGGTACACCGGCTCGATTGATGAGTTTGGCTGTGGCGCGAGAGTCTGGCTCGATTGAGTGGTTGGGAACTAGTTCTAGCGGTGCAAATGACGACGGCTCGATTGGCGGTGTGAGAACGGCTCGAGAGAGGTGTTACGACCGAGGCTCGAGTAAAGCTTGATGTCGTCGGCTCGATTGCAGAGTCTCGAACGGTATTTTGAGATTGGCTCGAGAGAATGGTTGGGAACGGATGTTGAACTGGCGACGACGAACTGGTCGAGACTAAACTCGGTCGAGTGAACGGAGCACGGCGGAGATTGCAGCTTCGGTCGGTTTGAGTGAGATTTCGGCGGGGAAACTTCACGCCGGTCCAGGGTCGTCGAGATCGTCGGTCTCTGCTTGGTGACTTCTACGGTTGCGTGGAGATATTCGCATAGCAAGTCCGGTGGAGTGGCGTGGCGGCAGTCAATGAGGTATGAAAATTAAACCAAGAGAAAGAGAGAGTGAAGTGAGTTGTTGAGGGTTTGCTTGTTCTGTGGATGAGGTGACAAGAGAGATGAGAGAAAGTAAAAGTAAGATGATAATGGTGAGGGTGAGGGTGAGTGAAGAAGATAGGGGAGAGTGTAATTTAAAGAGGAGGAGAGTTGCGAGAGTGAGGAGAGGAAAGAAGGAGGGGTAGTGGAGTGATGGGGTGGATGAGCTGACACAAAGTCTTTGTGTCTCATGAGAGGGAGCAAGAAGGATGGGAGGTGAAGTGACAAGAGCATTGAACATTCACGTGGTGGGGGAGAAAAGCAAGTGGAGTGAAAGAGAGTGAGTGAAGATTAAGTGGAGAGGGAGGTTTCACGTGGGCGTTTTCTTTCTTTTTTTTTTTTTTTT
>NC_025695.1:42495307-42557401 GCF_000633955.1 Camelina sativa
GAGAGGTGTGAAAACGGCTCGAGAGAGGTGTTACGACCGAGGCTCGAGTAAAGCTTGATGTCGTCGGCTCGATTGCAGAGTCTCGAACGGTATTTTGAGATTGGCTCGAGAGAATGGTTGGGAACGGATGTTGAACTGGCGACGACGAACTGGTCGAGACTAAACTCGGTCGAGTGAACGGAGCACGGCGGAGATTGCAGCTTCGGTCGGTTTGAGTGAGATTTCGGCGGGGAAACTTCACGCCGGTCCAGGGTCGTCGAGATCGTCGGTCTCTGCTTGGTGACTTCTACGGTTGCGTGGAGATATTCGCATAGCAAGTCCGGTGGAGTGGCGTGGCGGCAGTCAATGAGGTATGAAAATTAAACCAAGAGAAAGAGAGAGTGAAGTGAGTTGTTGAGGGTTTGCTTGTTCTGTGGATGAGGTGACAAGAGAGATGAGAGAAAGTAAAAGTAAGATGATAATGGTGAGGGTGAGGGTGAGTGAAGAAGATAGGGGAGAGTGTAATTTAAAGAGGAGGAGAGTTGCGAGAGTGAGGAGAGGAAAGAAGGAGGGGTAGTGGAGTGATGGGGTGGATGAGCTGACACAAAGTCTTTGTGTCTCATGAGAGGGAGCAAGAAGGATGGGAGGTGAAGTGACAAGAGCATTGAACATTCACGTGGTGGGGGAGAAAAGCAAGTGGAGTGAAAGAGAGTGAGTGAAGATTAAGTGGAGAGGGAGGTTTCACGTGGGCGTTTTCTTTCTTTTTTTTTTTTTTTTGAAAGAAGGAGAAGTTTCACCCCACTCTCCCTTTTCACTCTGTATCTTCTATCTCTGTTGTCCATACTCCCTTCAGTAGATTACTGAATACAAGAAAACCAAAAACAAAAAATGAAAAACACAAGGATCCTAAAAAAAAATATATATATATTTACAGTGATACCTTTGGGACTTCCTCCCAAGTGAGCTTGTTTAAAGTCCTTAGCTTGACTTTTCAGTTCCTTATGCTTTTTGGGGTTCAAGGAGGAGCACAGAAGACCCCTCTGGTCGGACTTGGTCAGCTAAATATTTCTTGACTCTCTAACCATTAACAGTGAATTCACTACCATCCTTGTTCAGAAGAGTGCTGGCTCCGAATGGCAGAACTTCCTTGACGTCAAAATTTCCAGACCACCTAGACTTAAGCTTTCCAGGAAATAACTTAAGTTTGGAGGTGAAAAGCAAAACCTGATCTCCAGCCTTGAGCTCCTTAACAATAATTTTCTTATCATGAAAATTCTTGGTTCTCTATTTGTAAATCTTTGAGCTCTCATAGGCGTCAAGTCTGATTTCTTACAATTCATGTAGGTCGAGAGTCCTCTTGGCATGAGCTGTATCAATATCCAAGTTCAGAAGCTTGATAGCCTAAAGCGCTTTGTACTCAACCTCCACAGGGAGATGACATGCTTTACCATATACCAACTAAAATGGTGTTCTGCCTATTGGCGTCTTGAACACTATTCTGTACACCCAGAGAGTTTCGTCCAGCTTGACAGACCAATCTTTCTTCGAAACCCCAACAATCCTTGACAAGATACCTTTGATCTGCTTATTTGAGACTTCAACCTGTCCACTGGTCTGAGGGTGATACGTAGTAGACACCTTGTGCTTGACCCCATACTTTCTCAGCATACTCTCAAACACCTTGTTGATGAAGTGAGTTCCCCCATCACTGATCACTGCTTTGGGTATCCCATACCTTGGAAAAATTATACTTTTGAACAGCTTTAGAACAACCTTGTGATCATTGGTAGGACCGGCAATGGCTTCGACCCACGTAGATACATAATCAACTGTCACCAGAATATAGACATTACCATTTGATGGAGGGTTGAAAGGTCCCATGAAGTCTATACCCCAAACATCAAATATCTCCACTTCCAGGATCGGATTCTGGGGCATCTCGTTCCTTCTTGTGATGTTGCCCATCCTCTGACAAGCATCACACTTGGTGATGAAGCTGTGAGCATCTTTGAACAAGGTTGGCCACTAGAGACCTGCTTGAAGAACCTTCTGGGCTGTCTTGAATGTGGCGAAGTGACCTCCATAGGTGGAGGCGTGACAGTGCTCAAGCACTCCCTGCACTTCCCCTTCTGCTATGCATCTCCTGAACAGACCGTCATAACCTCTTTTGTACAGGTAGGGTTTGTCCCAGAAGTAGTGGTTGACCTCTCTGAAAAACTTTTTCCTCCTGTAGGGATCCATGTCATCAGGAACTTCTCCACAAACCTTGTAATTCACGACATCTGCATACCATGCATCTGATTCCGAGGTTGTCAAGCTCTGTGTCATGCATTTGCTCACAAACTTTGGCGACCAAAAGTTGTTCCTCAGGCATTAAATCATCTATGGGAACAACATCTTCAATCCTCATTCTTGACAAGTGGTCTGCAACTCCGTTTTCTATTCCTTTCTTGTCAACGATCTCCATATCAAACTCCTGAAGAAGCAGAATCCATCTCAACAGTCTTGGCTTGGTATCCTTCTTCGAGTATATGTGTCTCAGAGCAACATGATCGGTATACACAATGACCTTCGAACCCACAAGGTAACTCCTGAATTTTTTGAATGCAAACACAACTGCTAAGAGTTCCTTCTCTGTGGTTGCATATCTTCCTTGAGTCTCGTCCAAGGTGCGACTGGTGTAGTAGATGACATGAAACTTCTTGTCAATTCGCTGTCCCAGAATGCTCCAACTGCGAAGTCTGAAGCATCACACATGATCTCAAAAGGGTGATCCCAATTTGGAGCTTGTACTATGGGTGCTGAAACTAACGCCTNTTTGTCCCAGAAGTAGTGGTTGACCTCTCTGAAAAACTTTTTCCTCCTGTAGGGATCCATGTCATCAGGAACTTCTCCACAAACCTTGTAATTCACGACATCTGCATACCATGCATCTGATTCCGAGGTTGTCAAGCTCTGTGTCATGCATTTGCTCACAAACTTTGGCGACCAAAAGTTGTTCCTCAGGCATTAAATCATCTATGGGAACAACATCTTCAATCCTCATTCTTGACAAGTGGTCTGCAACTCCGTTTTCTATTCCTTTCTTGTCAACGATCTCCATATCAAACTCCTGAAGAAGCAGAATCCATCTCAACAGTCTTGGCTTGGTATCCTTCTTCGAGTATATGTGTCTCAGAGCAACATGATCGGTATACACAATGACCTTCGAACCCACAAGGTAACTCCTGAATTTTTTGAATGCAAACACAACTGCTAAGAGTTCCTTCTCTGTGGTTGCATATCTTCCTTGAGTCTCGTCCAAGGTGCGACTGGTGTAGTAGATGACATGAAACTTCTTGTCAATTCGCTGTCCCAGAATGCTCCAACTGCGAAGTCTGAAGCATCACACATGATCTCAAAAGGGTGATCCCAATTTGGAGCTTGTACTATGGGTGCTGAAACTAACGCCTCCTTGATCTTGCTGAAGGCTTCCAGACATGCTGCATCAAATTCGAACTCAACCTCCTTGCACAACAACCTTGTCAATGGTCTTNCATCTGATTCCGAGGTTGTCAAGCTCTGTGTCATGCATTTGCTCACAAACTTTGGCGACCAAAAGTTGTTCCTCAGGCATTAAATCATCTATGGGAACAACATCTTCAATCCTCATTCTTGACAAGTGGTCTGCAACTCCGTTTTCTATTCCTTTCTTGTCAACGATCTCCATATCAAACTCCTGAAGAAGCAGAATCCATCTCAACAGTCTTGGCTTGGTATCCTTCTTCGAGTATATGTGTCTCAGAGCAACATGATCGGTATACACAATGACCTTCGAACCCACAAGGTAACTCCTGAATTTTTTGAATGCAAACACAACTGCTAAGAGTTCCTTCTCTGTGGTTGCATATCTTCCTTGAGTCTCGTCCAAGGTGCGACTGGTGTAGTAGATGACATGAAACTTCTTGTCAATTCGCTGTCCCAGAATGCTCCAACTGCGAAGTCTGAAGCATCACACATGATCTCAAAAGGGTGATCCCAATTTGGAGCTTGTACTATGGGTGCTGAAACTAACGCCTCCTTGATCTTGCTGAAGGCTTCCAGACATGCTGCATCAAATTCGAACTCAACCTCCTTGCACAACAACCTTGTCAATGGTCTTGCAATTTTTGAGAAGTCTTTGATGAATCTCTTGTAAAACCCAGCATGTCCCAGAAAACTTCTAATGTCCTTCACTGTCTTAGGCGGTTGAAGCTGAACCATGACCTTAATCTTTGCCTTGTCAACCTCAATTCCTCTTTCAGAAATTTGTGTCCCAGAACGATCCCTTCTTCAACCATGAAATGGCACTTCTCCCAGTTCAGCACCAGGTTTGTCTCCTCACATCGCGTCAATAACCTACACAGATTTATCAAACAAGAGGAGAAAGTGGAACCGTATACAGAGAAGTCATCCATAAACNACATGATCGGTATACACAATGACCTTCGAACCCACAAGGTAACTCCTGAATTTTTTGAATGCAAACACAACTGCTAAGAGTTCCTTCTCTGTGGTTGCATATCTTCCTTGAGTCTCGTCCAAGGTGCGACTGGTGTAGTAGATGACATGAAACTTCTTGTCAATTCGCTGTCCCAGAATGCTCCAACTGCGAAGTCTGAAGCATCACACATGATCTCAAAAGGGTGATCCCAATTTGGAGCTTGTACTATGGGTGCTGAAACTAACGCCTCCTTGATCTTGCTGAAGGCTTCCAGACATGCTGCATCAAATTCGAACTCAACCTCCTTGCACAACAACCTTGTCAATGGTCTTGCAATTTTTGAGAAGTCTTTGATGAATCTCTTGTAAAACCCAGCATGTCCCAGAAAACTTCTAATGTCCTTCACTGTCTTAGGCGGTTGAAGCTGAACCATGACCTTAATCTTTGCCTTGTCAACCTCAATTCCTCTTTCAGAAATTTGTGTCCCAGAACGATCCCTTCTTCAACCATGAAATGGCACTTCTCCCAGTTCAGCACCAGGTTTGTCTCCTCACATCGCGTCAATAACCTACACAGATTTATCAAACAAGAGGAGAAAGTGGAACCGTATACAGAGAAGTCATCCATAAACACTTCCACTGACTCCTCAATCAAATCCGAGAAGATCGAAGTTATACACCTCTGAAAGGTGGCAGGAGCATTGCATAAACCAAATGGCATGCGTTTGTAGGCAAAAGTGTCATAAGGACAAGTAAAGGTTGTCTTTTCCTGATCATTTGGGTGGATAGTGATTTGGAAGAATCCACTATACCCATCAAGGAAACAGTAATAAGGATGACTAACTAGTCTCTCCAACATTTGATCAATGAAAGCCAGAGGAAAATGATCTAACAGCATTCAACTTCCTATAATCAATGCACATCCTATGTCCTGTGATGGTCCTAGTTGGGATTAGCTCATTTTTTTCATTTTTGATAACAATGATTCCTCCCTTTTTAGGTACACAGTGCACTGGAGATACCCAAGTACTATCAGAGATAGGATAGATAACTCCAACATCAAGCAGTTTTAAAATTTCTTTCTTTACTACTTCCTTCAAGTTAGGATTCAATCTCCTTTGGGGTTCAATGCTAGCATAAGACTCATTTTCAAGATTGATCCTATGTGTGCAAAGACTAGGTGAGATTCCCTTGATATCATCTAAAGAATAACCTATAGCCTTTCTAAATTTCTTAAGCTAAGTTACTAGCACCCTCAATTCATCATCACTCAACCTAGCATCACTATGACAGGATAAGTAGAATTTGTTCCCAGAAAAACGTACATGAGTCCGGAAGGGAGAGTTTTGAGTTCTAGATAGCTGCTCGAATTCCTCTGGTGGAGTCTAGCAGATTCTTGTAACAACTGGTCTCCTCATGCAGGAACCCTTCTTCTCCACCCTTGGTCAAAGCAGTCTTGAGATGATCCTCCTCAGCTAATTCCTCTAACAACTCATCAACCAATTTATCCATCTCTTCAATGTAGAAGACTTGTCCTCCTATCGTTGGCTTCTTCAAGGTATCCTTGATGTCAAACTTCATAGTGAAGTCGTCGCCCATATTGAGGTCAATCTTGTCATTTCTGACATCAATGATGGCTTCAGCTGTCGCCAGGAACGGTCTTCCCAAGATCAGAGGATCTTTTGGTTCTTCATCCATCTCCAGAACCACAAAGTCGGTTGGCACTTCCACGTCTCTGATCCTGATGGATAAGTTTTCTAAAACACCATTTGGAAGTCTCACTGATCTGTCTGCAAGGATGAGAGAGATGTCGCAACCCTTGAACCTTGTATAACCCAACCTCGTAGCAACAAAGAGTGACATCAGATTAACTGAAGCGCCATGATCACATAGGCACCTGTCAAAAGACATAGGTCCAAGGGAGCAAGGTAGAGTGAATGATTCAGGATCTTTGAGCTTCTTGGGTACGATCTTCTTATGGGTGATTGCACTGCACTCAAGACTTAGTACCACCATGCCTTGAATTTCTTTTGACCTCTCCATCACTAAGTCCTTGAGGAATTTCTGGTAGTGAGGAACAAGTGCGAATGCATCCAGCAATGGCATTCTCAACTCAATCTCCTTGACTTGTTTTTCGAACAAGGCTTTGTACTTCTCAGTAAGCTGCTTCTTAAACCTCACTCGGAATGGTAGAGGAGCCTTGTACGGTGGAGGGATGAACCTCGCAGGTCCGTCATCAAAAACAACATGCTCCTTAGCAGCTTCAGGTTCGGAATGCTTCACTGGTTCAACCTGATCCTTGACTGCTTCGGCTGGGTTCTTCATCTGAGCTTCATCCTGAACAAAATCATCCCCATCTAACTCCTCACTGTCCTCAGTGACGTCTGGAACTCCCTGTCTGGGAGGCAATGTTTTCCCACTTCTTAGCGTAATTGCGTTTGCAAACTTTTTTGGGGTTCTGAACAGATTTCCCTGGGAATTAGCCAGACTTTGGTGCAGAAGTAGATGTGGATTGGCCTTCCATGTACCTTATCTTCGAATTCAGAGCTTCGAATTTGACGTTCAGATCATTGTAGGAACATTCCATCCTCTGACTAATATCAGCAAACTTCTTAGCAGTATCCATAGAACCGCTAGCTTGACCCTGAAGAAGTTGTTGCATCATTTGCTTCATTTCTTGATCTGGGGCTGTAGTAGGTTGAACTTGTTGAGGGCGGAATCCTGTCGGTGGTCCTGAGGGAGCCTGATAACCTGCTGGAACTGTTGTTTAGGAACGAATCCCGGATTGTAAGGCACAAAAGGTTTTTATTGACCTTGCTGTTGTTGTTGAGGCGGATACACCTGATCTTGTGGATTGGCAACACTGCTACTTCGGTAAGACAAATTGGGGTTTGCCTTGTATTGGTTGTAACCTTTGTTGTACCCACCCTGATTCTGGACATAGCTGATCTCCTCAGTCTGCTCACCCTCCCCATCTGGAACTTGGAAAGGATCATCCTCAGATACAAAGTGAATGCTCCTTTGCTGGCTTAGAAAGATACGGTCAAGTTTCTCATTGACATTCTTGAGGTCCTTTTTGTACATCTCCTCAGACCCAGCGTCGCCTCTAACTGTGCGGGCATAGTCTTCAATGTAGTTGCCGTCAGACTGGGCGAGATTCTCAACCAGTTGCCAACCTTCATCTACGTCCTTGTTCAGGAAGTTACCGTTAGAAGCAGTGTCAAGCAGCATGCGTATCTTTGGTAGTACACCATGGTAGAGAGTGCTCAGCAGTGACTCGTTGCTAAAACTATTGTGTCGACATTGGCTGTGGTAACCCTTGAAACGCTCCCAGGCTTCACAGAATGATTCTGAGCTCTTCTGAGTGAAGCTAGAAATCTCATTCCTGAGACGTGCTGTTCTGGAATTGGAGAAGAACTTGGCCAAAAATGCTTTCTTGCAACCATCCCAGGTGGTGATTGATCCCTTGGGAAAGTTTTTCTCCCATTGATGAGCTTTGTCTCCCAGGGAGAATGAGAAGAGGTGCAACTTGTAACCATCCTCACTCACGCCGTTGATTTTGGTGAGACTGCACAGACGGTTGAACTCGTCCAAGTGGTCGAGTGGATCCTCCATAGGCAAGCCGTGAAAGTTGTTTCCTTAGATCATGGAGATCAGACCACTATTGATTTCGAAGTTGTTGTTCTGCATGGCGGGAGGGACGATTACAGCACGCTGAGTATGAGTGTTCAGTGCATCCCCAACACCAATGTTTCGCGGTCCTGGATGTGGTCCATTCGGTTGTTCCATTGTAACGGGTGCAGGATGATCAGTGAGTTGACGAGCTTTTCGTGGTCGTTGTAACCGATTGATGTCATCGATAACAGGAAGGAGATTCTGATGCCTTCTTGATCTGGTGTGCATGCAAGGTTGCAATCAACAGGTTCCTGAGATGCAAAACAAACAAGCAGACAACCAAAACAAGTCAGTACTCAGAATGATGAGTATAAAAGAACTTAATCTTGCAAAACTTGAAATCGTAAATGTAGCAAAACGAATCCCAAATGGCAACGGCGTCAAATTGATGCTGGGCTTTTTGTGTGTCTATCCTAGCAGGTTCAATTAACCTTATGCAGTTGTAATACTTAAGGTGTCAATCCAGTTGGGAAACTTTACTAACAATTAAGATGCAATCAAGAAATCTCAAGTCAAGCCAATTCAAAAAGAGTGTTTGTTTAACAGTCTTAGAATGATGACAATAGAAAACGAAAAATGATTCACAGAACTAGAAACGAGAATGCATGACAAGAAGCGAAAATGAATAAAAACATAAGCGAGTCTAAGCATGAACTAAAAAGGCAAGAAACGAAACAGTCTCAGGAATGTAATAAAAATTAGAAAGAAAGAGGTCCTAAGGATGGGAGTAATTGATGTCGGTGGAGTATCCTAGTCTATAGAGTATTTAACATGCCACAAGCAAACCATCCCTAAACAATGAAAATCACTTCTTAGCTAATCCAATCTCTTGACGGAAGCTACTCAAACTCAATCACTTCCAAACCTAGCTCTCGCTAGAAAAACATGATCAAGCATGGCATGAAAAACAAGTTCATTCACGTCAACAAACATCCTAGACAACTAATCTCTTAGGCTAGGAACGTAAGTCTCTGGCACTAGTTGGTCAGACATTTCATCGAATACCTTTTGGGTGCGGAAATGTCTAAAACCTAGTTCCAATTGATCAGAGAGAAACAAGTATTTCTAACTCTAGTCCAGAAGGGAATCATACAAATCAAAGCTTAAACACTCTAAATCCTAAGATCTTCCACCTAATTTATCCCATCCTCAAGAACTACTACACTACTCAGATCCGAAAATCATCATCAAGGATGCAAACATAGAAAACATTGAAACAAGCATTATTAGGTAGATAAAAATAAGATGAACAACTTGTAGAAGAAATCAGTTGAAAATACTGAATAAACACAAAGGTCTCGGATTACAAGTCTCATAACGTTTTTCGGTGGCTAGGTTAACCTTAAGGAAAAGAAACAATACAGGATAAAAGATAAGATGTCCCAGGACAAAGACTTAACAAAATGTATTTATAGTTAAAAAAACGTGTGAATCCCTAAAACTTAAAACGACAAGATAGAACGTCGGTTCGGGAATCTGCTGAAGCGTGTAAGATGGAGCACCTTCCTGACATGCGCGATTTTGTCAGTGTGCGTCCAGTGGCTCGATTGAGTGTTCCCGACTGGTGACTTCAGAGTGGCTCGATTGAGTGTTCCCGACTGGTGACTTCAGAATGGCTCGATTGAGTGTTCCCGACTGGTGACTTCAGAGTGGCTCGATTGCGTGTCTGAGAGTCTGCGTTTCCGATGTCTCCTAAACACCTGAAATACTCGGAAATGCACAATGTATGCAAGGATGATGCAAAAACTTCCTAAACATGCAAAGTGTATAAAAAAGGTTCTAAAATGATGCAAAACGACTAGTTATCCTAGCTAAATGTTTGACAAATGCATGCTAAGGAGATACAAAATATAGACATATCAAGAACTCGCAGGCGCTGTTAGTTATCTTCAAATCTCTGCCAAGGGACATCTTCAATCAAGTTCAAGGGTGTGTAGCAGCCAAGGAAGCATGGGATATCTTGGTCGTCACATTTGAAGGCACATGCAGGGTTAAGCGCACAAGGCTGGACAATCTCGCATCAGACTTCAAAAACTTGCACATGACTGAAACCGAGTCAGTGGCAGATTATAGTAGTCGGTTGAGTGGTATTGCGCAAGAAGCTGTAGTTTAGGGGAAATGATACAAGGACAAGAAGCTGGTGAAAAATATTCTTAGAAGTCTGCCTGACAAGTTTCAACCACACAGGTCTGCCATAGACGTGTCCTTAAATTCTGATGAGCTCAAGTACAATCAGGTAGTTGGAATGATGCAGGCGTTTGAAATACAGCTGAAGAAGAAAGAGAAGATGAATGAAAAGTCGTTTGCGCTCAAAGCTATTGAAGAACAAAAACTTGTTGAATCTCAAGAGATTGCGGATGAAGAAAAGGTGGGTTTGTTGATAAAGAAGTACTTTCGCAAGATGGAGAGAGGTCAGCAAAAGCGAACAACATCACTCACGAAAATTGATTCGGATAAGGAGTTTAGGAAAACTGACAAGCAGGAGCGACAATGTGCTGAGTATGAGGGATATGGACATTACAAGTTTGAGTGTCCAAACAACAAACGTAAAAGTTCTCTACAATGTTATGGGTGTAAGGGTTATGGTCATACTAAGTCTGATTGTCCTTCGCGTGAGCACAAGCAGAAATCTTACATTACTTGGAGTGAAAGTGATTCAGATGAAGAAGACAACAAAGGTGAGATTCTGAACATTTTCGTGGCACTGCTGGGTGTCATTGAGGAAGACGAAGAAGAAGAGGTTTTTGTGGTAAAAGAAGGCATAAACAAGAAGATTGACTCTGACTCGGATGGAGAGGAGGCTGACTTGTCGGTGGAAGATCAGATAGAGCTTCTCATCAAAACAGTGGTGCAAAAGAATCAAGACAACAACGAGTTGACTTTTGAGAGGGATACTCTGCAGCTGAATATTGCAATGCTTTCTAAAGAGCTGAGTGAAGAGAAGGCTAAGTCCCTGCGACTTGAGAAGCAATTAGAGGAACAGCTGACGAACATCAGGATGCTGAGTAAGGGAACCAAAGATCTGGATACCTTACTCAGTACTGGAAGATCAAGCAGTGTGAAGTGGGGTCTGGGTTATCAAGGAACTAGCACTAACAAGTCTACTCAATTCGTCAAAGGGCTGGAATCTGAGTCGAAGCTGAGAGAGAAGGTTTTCCCTACATCGACTGGTCAGCATGATCAGCTTCTTAGAAAGGAGTATCTGATACACAAAAGGATGAGTATGCAGAATGGGTTGCCTTTGAGATAGTCATATGCTCCAAACAGCTATCAACAGAATGCTCAGAGACCTGTTCAGCTTAGCAGAAGAAGAGGATGTTGGTATCGTGGTCATCTGGACCATTATAAGGCATAATGCTACAAATTTCAGAACCGTGTTTCAAATCTGATGCAACATGACATATTCTATCCAACTGTAAGGAGAAACAATCAAGGGTATGACAGGAAAGATAATCTCTATTGTCAAGTGGCATACACACCTGAAAGAACATAGGTTGATCATGCCAAATGGTACTTTGACAGCGGGTGCTCCAGACATATGACAGCCGCCTTTGACAATCTGTCCCATATAGAAGATGTTGCTGGAGGGAGAGTTACTTTTGGAGATGGAGGAAAAGGCACAATCCAAGGAAAATATACAACTGGTGGTGAATCTCAACCGCATCTGAAGGATGTATTCTTGATCGATATTTTGAAGGCAAATCTGATCAGTATCAGTCAGTTGTGTGATGAAGGCTTGGATGTTACTTTTACCAAGAAGGGTTGCAAGTCTGTTAATCAACAAGGGTCTGTAAATCTCAGAGGAAGGAGATCTAGTAATAACTACTACATGTGGAAATCAGAAGTACAATGCTTCAACACAACCACTGAGTTGAACTCCGAGTTGTGGCATCAGAAACTTGGTCATTTGAATATTCGCACAATGATGAAACTTGCAAATCAAGAAGTTGTACGTGCAATTCCTAAGCTAAAGGGTGATCCACATTTCATTTGTGGTCCGTGCAACAAGGAAGAACAGATCAAAGCCTCTCATGGGTCATTGTCAGACATTCGAACTAGTCATGCTCTTCAACTGGTTCATATGGATCTGATGGGTCCTATACAAGTCCAAAGTATATCTGCCCGACGGTTCATTTTTGTCATGGTTGATGATTTCACTCGTTACACCTAGGTGCAATTTCTTCGTGATAAATCCGATACACTTGAGTGTTTCCGCATACTTACCTTGCAGATCAAGAGTGAAAAGTGTTCTATCAAAACTATTTGTAGCGATCATGGAGGAGAATTTCAGAATGACATGTTCGATCAATTTTGTGGTCATCAAGGTATTACTCATCAATACTCTGCACCAGGAACACCAAAGCAGAATTGAGTTGTTGAGCGCAAGAACAGGACGCTGCAGGAGATGGCACGAGCTATGCTGCATGGAAATTAGGTTCCTCATCGGTTCTGGGATGAAGGTGTTAACACAGCCTGTTATATCATCAACCTAGTGTATGTCCGACCAGGGACCAATAAGACTCCCTATGAGCTGTGGAAAGAGAAGTCTCCTACAATAAGTTACTTTCATGTGTTTAGATGCCTCAGCTATATCCTGAATGATAATGATCAGCTGGGTAAATTTTACTCCAAGAGTGATGAGGGAATTTTCCTTGGTTATTCTGGACACAGCACAACATTTCGTGTCAATAACAAACGGACAAGATTTGTTCAAGAAACTGTCAATGGTCTTTGACGATACTTCTTTCCAACGAGTATCTATGGTTCTTGTCATCTCAAACAAGGACCTGATAACTGATGATGAGAAGTTTGTGCAAGAACCTACAAGCCCTGGTGACTCTGTCAGGCCATTGTCATCACCGGATGCTCTTCCATCATCTTCTCAGGTTCATCGGAATCACTCCTCTAATGATGTTATATGTGCGATTCAGAGGCGTAGAGTTACCAGAGGAAAGCAGAATGATTTTTCTCAGCTGGTTGGAAAGAAATAAAAGGTTGTTGTTCCTGAGACTGTCTCTTAGGACTCTGATGTTGTTCAATTTGTCTGTTTTGTTTCAACTATTGAGCCAAAGAATCATAAGGAGGCGCTTCTTGATGAGTTTTGGTTGCTGTAATGCAAGATGAGCTGGAACAATTTGAGCGAAGTGATGTGTGGGAACTAACTCAACGCCCTGCTGACGTTAGTGTAGTGGGAACGAATTGGATCTTCAAGAATAAGAGTGATTCCAGTGGGTGCATTGTGAGGAATAAAGCAAGATTGGTGGCTCAATGTTACGCTCAAATTGAAGGAGTTGATTTTGATGAAAGCTTTGCTCCGGTAGCAAGGTTGGAATCAATCAGGTTTATGTTCGGTATGGTGTGTGCTCTCAAGTTTACCTTGCATCAGATGGATGTTAAAAGTGCCATTTTGAATGGAATACTACAAGAAGAGGTCTATATTGAGCAACCAAAAGGCTTTGAGAACTTACAACATCCTGAGCATGTGTATCGGTTGAAGAAAGCCCTGTATGGTCTTAAACAGGCACCGAGAGCATGGTATGAGAGGTTGACTACTTTTCTCTTAGATCAGGGATACAGTCGAGGGAGTGTAGACAGAACGTTTTTTGTTCTTAACAACAACAACGAGCTGATGTTTGTTCAGATCTATGTCGATGACATCTTCTTTGGTTCCACTTGTCAACCTCTGGTAAAACAGTTTGTGGAAAGCATGTCTCAGGAATTTGAGATGAGTATGGTGGAAGATGAACAATCGGCTGATGGGATTTTCGTGTCTCAAAGCACCTATGCTAAAGAGTTGGTACAACGCTTTGGATTGGGGAAGAGTAGAGAAGAAAAGATTCCTATGGGCAAAAATGACAAACTCTCAAAAGATGAAGGAGGGGAGGATGTAGATGAGCCACTATACAGAGGAATGATTAGAAGCCTGCTGTATTTGACAGAAAGTCGTCCAGACAAATGTCTGTCAGTGGGAATCTGTGCACGCTATCAAGCCAAGCCCAAGATGTCACATTTACTAGTTGTAAAGAAAATCATCAAGTACATCAAAGAGACAGTGAACTTTGGTATTTTCTACACCAAGGACACCAACACCAGCTTGGGTGGGTACTGCGGTGCTGGTTGGGCAGGCTCAGTAGATGATCGTCGTAGTACAAGTGGAGGATGCTTTTTCATGGGCATCAACCTCATATCATGGCACAACAAGAAGAAAAACAGTGTCTCCCTATCCACTGCTGAGGCTGAATACATTGCCTTAGGAAGCTGTTGCACACAACTCTTGTGGATGCGGCAAATGTCCTCTGACTATGGTATGGATTCTGATACTCTTCTAATTCATTGTGATAATTTGAGTGCAATAAATATATCCAAGAATCCTGTTCAGCTTTCGCGAACTAAACACATTGATATTAGATACCATTTTGTTCGTGAACTAGTTGAAGCGAAACGGATTGAGATTGACCATGTGAGCACTGATTTTCAGTTAGCTGATTTATTTACTAAGCCTTTGGACTTTAGATTTGTGAATCTGAGGAAGTCCATTGCTGTTTGTGAGTTCTAACCTATTCACATAAGCTGTGCTGATCTAAGACAGGGACGTGCGCTAGGACAGATCATGGAAATCCTAGAATATACAGAAGATCAGCACTCTGAAAGCAATTGTGGTAAATATCTGCTTGTCATGACGGTTTGTCCATCCTGTTAAATGTTGTCATGATTTAAGGAGGTCAAAGAGCTGTGATGAGACATGCACATACAGCTTCAAGAACATATTAAAGTTGTTTTAAAAAAGGGAGAAGGATGTGATTTATTAGTGTCTTATCATTAATTCAAGTGTGATGGTTTACAAGTGAATGGAATCGGAAAAAAAAAATTCAGTGTACACTAATGGGTTAATTGAGTGTTTATTAGGATTGCTACTTTTATTAGGCCGAGTCTTTGCAGCCCATTAGGTCACACGAAGGTGTATAAAAGGGAGCGGCTAGGGTTTTGGCGTTTTCCTCTCCACCCTTGCGATTTCAACTCCTTGTCGCTTAGACTTCTACTTCGTCTTCTCCTTTGTTTTCGTGTTCTAGTCTCTAATCACTATTACTCGAGCTCGGATGAGGAGCTTCACACTCCGCCATCATCACTGCATCCACCGTCTCCTCATGTGCCGATTGATCCGACCACAGCGATGGTCGTTTACGAGCCTCGATACAAGTCGACTCCAGCGACCCCGACTCTTCGTCTTCACCACCAAGGGAGGTGCCTTCTCGGTTCTCGGTGGTGGATCTCACTGGTGATGTTCCCATGCCTGCTCTGTCCAGTCAGGGAGTCTCATCGCGTCTACGCAAGAGACAACCGACTATTGATGTCGATAGCCGTGATCCCAAACGTCTGTCTCTCGTCAAGGATAAAGGCGTTTCCACATCCTGAGGAGCGAATTCCAAGGATTTTGATCCCAAACGGTTCAAGACCTTCGAAGCTGCTCGTAGGTATGGCTTCTTCGCTTCACGAACTCTTGCTTCAGAGGTTTACTACTTTCTAGGAGTTAACGATCAGGCTAGGGAGATGATAGATTGGGCTGGACTGCTGAAAATCGTCACTCAAGTAGGGTCTTATGATTCGGATGTGATCTATGAATTCTGGGTGAATCTCCCTGCGGTTAAGGTTGAGGGGAAGTAGGTTGATGTGTTTGTCAGAGACTGGGTATATGAATTTTCTCCAAGACGCATCAATGCCTTGTTCGGTCTACAGTCTATTGATGTGCGTGAGCAACGGTTGCAGACAGCTGCAATTTTGGAGGAGGATCTGGCATTCTTTCTCTCTGATGGAAATGTCAAGTCCTGCAAGCAACTGGCGTCAATAGCGATTAAGAACCCGGTCATTAAGGATCTGCATAAGATATGTTGTAGCAACTGGTCTCCGACGGTGAACACCGGTTATATCTCAACGAACAGAGCAATGGTGATCTACATGATCATGCACCGCATTCCGTTCGACTTTGGCAGGATGATCTACGATCATATCATACAGTTGGGTCTGCAAGATCAATTTGGCTTCCAGGTTGCCATTTCCCAGCCTCATCTATCAGTTGTTGGAAGCTCAGCGACATGTTCCGAGTCTTCGACCACATGACAGAAAGAAGACCAAGGGGAAGAAGACTGCTTCACTACCTGCTGAGCCTGTGCTTCGGAGTGGATCGTCTGCAGAGCGCAAAGCAATCCGGTTGGCCATTAAGATCCTGCAAGACGCCTTGGAAGCCGGTAAGTAGTTCTTTTTTCTGCTTGTATTTTCTTTTCGGCTTATCCTATTGATATTTTTGACTAATTTGTGCCAAACAAGCAGGGGGAGTTGAGTCTGAGTCTGAAGTTTGAGGGGGAATTTGAGCTATGGGGGAGCTGTTGTTTATTTTTTTTCCTCTCTCTGTTGTTTTTATTTTAGACTTGTTGGTTTTTGGATTTTAAGACTTGGTTTGGATTTGTAGGATGATTTAATTTGTCTTAACAATTGCTTGTTGATCGGTTAATCGTCTGTTGTTTTGTGAGATGAAATACTCTGTGGTATTGTTGTGTTTGTTTTGGCTGTTGTTGTTTGTGCATTTTCAGGATTATTGCTATGGATGCTTGTATGGCAAGATTCAGTCAAAAAGGGGAGATTGAAAGTGCATCAGAGCTCTGAAGGTGACAAGATGTTGTGGAAAGTCTCAGAGGTCTGATTTGCTGACGTGGCATGAAGTGTTGATGTGGAGAAAGATTATTGGACGAGATGACGAGTCGTGGGATTTGGAAGGAAGAAGCAATCGTGATATACTCGAAGATATTGAGAGTATATTTCGATAAGGGAATAAGGAAGTAATATTCTTGGGGATCAAGAATATTTCCTTTTTGTTAGGATGCACAAAGATTTAGGTTAGATATCTTTGGTGCGAGTATAAGTAGACTAGGGCTAGCCACAAAAAGAGCTAGCACTCGTGGGGTTCAAGCATTCATAAGAATCTTAGAAGGAGAGTGTGTTTAACTCTTTTAGATTTACACAGGGTGTTGTGTTATATAGATAGGAGAGTGAGTTTAGTTTCAAGTCTTGTAAAAAACGAGACACTACAAAAAATGAGTGTATTGTATCACTTAAATTGTATCATAAAATTAAGTAATGTTACTTTGAATTACTTATTTAAAAATGAAACAAATAAATATAATTAAGCATCAATTATTAAAGTGATGTTTTAATAAACTAATTTGACATCAATTAAATAAAATTNGACCACATGACAGAAAGAAGACCAAGGGGAAGAAGACTGCTTCACTACCTGCTGAGCCTGTGCTTCGGAGTGGATCGTCTGCAGAGCGCAAAGCAATCCGGTTGGCCATTAAGATCCTGCAAGACGCCTTGGAAGCCGGTAAGTAGTTCTTTTTTCTGCTTGTATTTTCTTTTCGGCTTATCCTATTGATATTTTTGACTAATTTGTGCCAAACAAGCAGGGGGAGTTGAGTCTGAGTCTGAAGTTTGAGGGGGAATTTGAGCTATGGGGGAGCTGTTGTTTATTTTTTTTCCTCTCTCTGTTGTTTTTATTTTAGACTTGTTGGTTTTTGGATTTTAAGACTTGGTTTGGATTTGTAGGATGATTTAATTTGTCTTAACAATTGCTTGTTGATCGGTTAATCGTCTGTTGTTTTGTGAGATGAAATACTCTGTGGTATTGTTGTGTTTGTTTTGGCTGTTGTTGTTTGTGCATTTTCAGGATTATTGCTATGGATGCTTGTATGGCAAGATTCAGTCAAAAAGGGGAGATTGAAAGTGCATCAGAGCTCTGAAGGTGACAAGATGTTGTGGAAAGTCTCAGAGGTCTGATTTGCTGACGTGGCATGAAGTGTTGATGTGGAGAAAGATTATTGGACGAGATGACGAGTCGTGGGATTTGGAAGGAAGAAGCAATCGTGATATACTCGAAGATATTGAGAGTATATTTCGATAAGGGAATAAGGAAGTAATATTCTTGGGGATCAAGAATATTTCCTTTTTGTTAGGATGCACAAAGATTTAGGTTAGATATCTTTGGTGCGAGTATAAGTAGACTAGGGCTAGCCACAAAAAGAGCTAGCACTCGTGGGGTTCAAGCATTCATAAGAATCTTAGAAGGAGAGTGTGTTTAACTCTTTTAGATTTACACAGGGTGTTGTGTTATATAGATAGGAGAGTGAGTTTAGTTTCAAGTCTTGTAAAAAACGAGACACTACAAAAAATGAGTGTATTGTATCACTTAAATTGTATCATAAAATTAAGTAATGTTACTTTGAATTACTTATTTAAAAATGAAACAAATAAATATAATTAAGCATCAATTATTAAAGTGATGTTTTAATAAACTAATTTGACATCAATTAAATAAAATTAATTTAACATGTATACGTTTGTATCACTTTTTAAAAAACTGATATAAATTATAGATTCACATCATTTAGATAATTGATGAATCTTTTAATTTTATTGAAATCACTTTTTAATATGATACAAAATTTATATCGATAAAAACTGATGTTAATTTACATTAGCTATAATTAAAAATCACTTACTTATTTATTTATTGTCAACAAAAAGTCAAGGAAAGAATTAATTATTATTTTTTATTGTTGTCAATAATTTTTTTTTCTTTCGTTGGTAGTTAAGTTAAGGTGGGATTTTTACAATCCCACATCGACCGGCCCGTTTAGGACCGCAGACAGAATATATATGTCTAGACCCACCCCGCAAAACCCAGCGGGTTAGCGGTCCGGCCCGCGGGCATTGTGTACATTCTTGGTTTTTAGTTTTCTTTTTTAGGTTTTGATCATTTTTATGTTGAATTTGTGTGATCAGCAATTAGCAGCTCTGTATTTCTTTTGATATATAGAAAATCTTGGAGTTGGTATGATGTATGTGTCATGGCATGGATTTCTAATTTGAAACACACAATCAACAAGAGCATGTAACTATTGTTGTCTGTTGAAACCAAGAGCAAATAGATTCATCAAAAAGAGCTTCATAGAAAAAGTTCAAAAGGAAGAAATAGTGAATTTTGTTGTTGATCATGCCATCAACAATGGTTTTTCCTCTTAAAGAATAAAGATAATGCTGATAGTTACAGAGAAATCAAAGAATGATGAAAACAAGGTTGCAGGTTTCAAGAATAGTTTTTCTTTCACAGGTTGCTAATTTTTTTTTCAGTTACTATGGCTACAGAACTCGGATTCTCGCTTTGAAAGATGTTTTAGAAACTTAGTAGGGAGATATTTCCAGTGATATAAATATTACCTTCTGATTTCTTGCGTTTTGATGGTAAATCGCTCTCAAAGTTGGCTGCTCGCTTGTTTGTTTTGTTTCAGAGCTGTCTTACGGATTTGATCATAACTCGCTAACGGAAAACCCAAATCGCGATCTGTTTCTTCTTGTGGCTTCATATGACCGGTTTGGATGTTGTCACCAAGTTTCATAATTTTCGTGGGTTGTTTTGTTGCTCCGTTTATGGTCTTATTCAAGACTGATGAAAACATTTCAATTCAAAAATTTCAGTTCAAGAGTTTTTTATTAACTAACACACTAACATTGCATAAATCAACTGAAAACATTGATAAGTGAATCAAATCTGAAACTCAAATGTATTGATACATGAAGTCAAACTTGAAACAGAACTGAACTCAAACTAAAAAACCAGCAACAACTCACTCAAGTTCTAAAAAAACTGCAACAACACTTAAATCTCTCACGCTCTCAAAAACCTGCAACACAGCTCTCAAAAACCTGCAACAACACTCAGACTTAAACTCTCAAAAACTTGCAACACAGCCCAAACTCAAGCTCTCAAAATCTGCAACAACTCAAACTCAAGTTCTCAAAAACCTTCAACAACACTCAG
This sequence comes from Camelina sativa, assembly GCF_000633955.1. Classification (NCBI taxonomy): domain Eukaryota; kingdom Viridiplantae; phylum Streptophyta; class Magnoliopsida; order Brassicales; family Brassicaceae; genus Camelina; species Camelina sativa. Next base: position 42,515,292 of record NC_025695.1, read on the forward strand.
ACTCAAACTCTCAAAAACCTGCAACACAGCTCATGTTCAAGCTCTCAAAATCCTGAACAACTCAAACTTGTTCTCCGTCAACAGCTTCATCATCTACAACAGCTTCGGTCTCATCTTCACCACTATATACTTCATCTTCTTCTACATTTATTACAAAGTAACAATGTTAATACACAATTTAAGCTTTTACAACTTTTAAAAAATAATGTACATACCTCCTTCATAAGATTCAAAAACCTTTAGCCAATTGCGACAACATATAAGTGCTTGAACATTTTTCGGCAGAAGGCGGCTTCTATATTTGTTAAGAACTCTAGTACCAATACTGAAAGAAGATTCTGAAGCTACAATGGAGATAGGAATGCTAAGAAGATCACGTGCCATGGAAGCCAGTTCTCCAAACCGTGAAGAGTTATCTTTCCAATATTTCAGAACATCCAAACTCTCAAGATCATTCATTTCCAATGCAGGTTCATCTAAGTACATATCCAAAGATTACTTCCCATTGACAACAACATTTGCTTTGCGAAAGGCAAAGAAATCCTATCAGCAGAACAAAACATAACTTTCAAAAGAAAAAAAAGAAGCTGAAAAAAACAATCCATAAGAAATACATATATATCAAAATAGAACATAAGAACTTACACTGTAATTGCTAAAATTGCCTCTTGGTTCTTCATCATTCTGTGGAACATTTCCATTTGCCATTGTTGGAGGTTGTACTGTCTTTGACTGCTTCTCATATACTTCAAAAAGCTTATGTAGTTGATCTCGCAAATGTTCTATCTTTTTCTGACAGGAGCTCATATCAAGTTTTTCAAAACAGAATTCTGAAAGTGTGAGTTTCAACCTTGGATCAAACACTGTAGCCATTGCAAAAATGTCACTAACTTCTGCCCAATACTTATCAAACATCTCTTTCATTGGGACAACCATTTCTCTGATTACTTCATCTTGGTTATGCTCATTCATTGTCAGCCAATTTTGTATTTTCCAAACTTGCATGAAATACAAGTTTGAAGTTGGATATGTAGATCCAGAAATAAGATTCGTGATATGATCAAAAGGCTCTAAAAAATCACTCAATTGCTTTAGTCGGTGCCATTCCTATTCTGAAGGGTGAAACTTGTAGTTTTTGGGATCCATGACTTTGAGATTACCAAATGCAGCTCGATACTTGAGAGCCCTATCAAGCATTTTGTATGTTGAGTTCCATCTTGTCTTCACATCCAACAGCAAATCAGCCTTCAGATTTAAACCAACATTTTGAACACACTTTGCAAATAAAACCTCACGATGTCCAGATCCTTGAACAAATTTGATACTTTCCCTAATCTTATCCAATGAATCACCAACTGCTTCCAAACCCTTTTGAACAATGATATTAAGAACATGTGTTGCGCATCTGACATGGAAAAACTCTCCTCCACACAACAAATCATCTCGGATTAAAAGCTGAGATTTGACGATGTCTTGCATTGTATCATTGTTGCTAACATTGTCTACTGTGATGGAGAAAACTTTTTTATCAATTCCCCAATCCTTCCATTTCTCTAGAATCTCCATTGCTAAGTGTGTACATGTATGTGGAGGAGGTAAAGCAGTAAACACTAAGATCTTGTTTTTCAGCTTTCCAATTTATGTCTATGTAATGTGATGTTAAACACATATAGCCCTCATGAGTGATTGCAGGCCACAAGTCAGTAGTGAAGCTAATCCTTCCAGGAACATTAGCCAATTCTCTCTTTAAGTTATCCATCTCACTCTCATAAAACTTGTAAACATCTGCTGCAGCTGTATTCCGACAGAAAAACTTCACATCCGCATTTAAATACTTCCAAACAGCCCTAACTCTCTCATATTCCATATATGAAAATGGGAGATCATGCTGGATAATAGACTTAGCTACCATTTCCCGTAAAACATGTTGATCAATCTTCCTAGCTTGCAATCTTGCTTCTGAATCAACCATCATCTTCCCAGTATCACCATCTCTAAGCTTAAACTTACATTTTTCCAAATGGCGTCTATATGTGTTTGTACCATTTTTGTGTGCATTATAGGCATAGTCCTTTTTGCAATATTTGCACAATGCTCTTTCTTCACTAATACCGAAGCTGTTAATCTTCTTAATCACTGAGAAATGATCCCATACTTCTGAGTACTGCTTTCTTTCTCTTTTTTTGATGACCCTCCCTTGTCAGCATCTTCATCAACATTAATAAATCCCTCATCATCATTAGCATCTTCATCAACATCATCATCTTCAGCAACCTCAAATACTTTTCTTTTCTGAGTTTTAGGTGCTTCTGATTCATAACTCACTTTTTGTTTCTGTTTCTGCTTCTTAGATGCTTATGGTGCAGCACTCACTTTTTTTCTTTGCTTTGCAGATTTTTTTGATCCGTCAAACACTCTACTCTCATGTTCGGCATTTACAGCATTTATAAATCTCTGAGATGCTAGGTCTACTGATCTCTATTCATAAGAATCATGCGACTCTTGTGACTCCTATCAAAACAAAAGAAAAAAAAACTCTGTTAGGCTACTTAACGAAAAAAAGAGTCGTCGACCTCTCTACAGCGAATCCCGAATCGAGGAGAAATAAATGTGTGAAAGGGCACTGATTTCAAGTGCTATTAAAGTTGCAGATATTACAACGAACGAATAGCCATTGTGAGTTATGAGTCATATCTATGTGCAAATGGATAAGTAAAATATTTATGATTCACTGCTCCATTTTTTTCGTTTCTCACTACTAAAATTTTGTAGGAAAATGACAAATTAGAAAATACTAGTGGGAAAGAACATTTATTGTTTGTATTGTTATGCCTGAAAACAAAAAGTTCAGTTCGAAACTATGAACTGAATTGTACAGTTTCCAAAGTGAAGATCATGTCTGGACCATTTTCCCTCGTTTGTGTCGGAATAGGAGCAATTGGTAAAAGACCCTTGCTCGTAGTACATTGTATAACTCTTATTAAAATATAATTTTGAAACATGAACAGATCACGACTGAAAAAAATTCAAAAAAAAAAACAGGAACAGATCACGGCTGAAAAAAACAAAAAAAAAAAAACAGGAACAGATCACTTATCAATCATACATGAACAAATCACATATTCACATATCAATCATACATGAACAAATCACATGAACCTGCAACTTAGAACACTAAACTGAAAATGCAGAAATTCCATTAACACTTTAAAAGCAAGACAATCATACAGAAACAATTTATGATAAACCTGCAACTTAGAACACTAATCTTAAAATGCAGAAATTCTATTAACATTTTAACAGCGAGACAATCATACATAATCCTGCAACTTAGAACACTAAACTGAAAAATCAAAAGTTCAAAACAGAATGTAATCAAAGGTCAAGGATAAGTATAAAGCATTACCATTACATATGTGTGCAGATCTGTATGGCTTCAACTTCCAATCCTCCAATGATACTCACAAACAAAAATCTCTCAAGTCTCACCTCTATGTTAAGCAAACTGAAAACAGTCTTGATGCATTTGGAATGAAAACACTTTTAAGTCTAGGGTTTTCGATAGTTTTACTCTAAAACTTTTAAAGAATCTAAGTGAAACAGAAGTTTCAAACAAAGGTTTCAAACTTTGATGGGTTGACCCGCAAACCCGCAAACCCGCAATCCGCAACGGGTTAATCCGCTTCAACCCGCGACCCGTGATGGGCTAATCCGCTAGGCCCACTATTTCATGGACACACAAAATGATGTCCAAGTCCACCCCACCATGATGCTAAATGGGCTAGGCCCGCGGCCAGGAGGCCCATTTGACACTTCTAGGAGATCTATCTATTATAAATATTTGATTTCTATTACTTTAGATGGCAATGAAATTAACTACAAACGTTTACAAGATGTTTAAAAACCTTTTAAAAACCTTCTAAAAGCGTTTACAAGGTGTTTAAAAAACACCTTGTAAACGCTTTTACTTACAAAGTGTTTAAAAACCTTTTTAAAGACTTTTTGAAAACCTTTTAAAAACCTTATAAAAACCACTTTTACAAGGTGTTTAATAAACCTTTTAAAAACTCTTTTAAAAACCTTGTAAATTTTTTTTGGCGGGAAAATATATCGGAAATTTTTTTGGCGGGAAAATTTTGTTTTTCTTTTTATTGATTAAAATATTTTTCATCTAAGGGTAAGATGCTCATTAAAAATTAAAGGAGGGCAAAAATAAAAATGGCCAAAAAAGAAGGTATTTTTAAAAGGGTTATATCAAAAAGTGTATTTTTAACAAATTCTCATAATATATAAACAAATATGATTGAAAAAATAAATAATTAAATATTTTACTACAGAAAAATATTTTCATATAATTTATTATAATATTAATTTTAACATCATGCTTATAAAAATAGTATAAATATTTTACATTAGTTTTGATAAATGATATAAATATTTTATATCAATTTAGTAAAAATGATGTAAGACTTGCAACATTTTTTATAAGTGATGTAAATGAGCATCAATTCTGTAATTGAAACAAATATTTATTTTAAATGATACAAATTATTTGCATCAACAAAATGTAAATTATTTGTTTAAGTGATGCAAATTATTTTAACATCATTTAAACATGATACAAACAAATGAAATAAATGATGTAAAACCATCATTTTTTTGTAGTGAGAGTTTTTATATAAGATTGAATAAGAAGTGTTTGCTTGGCGCGTTTCCAAATGGGTTACTTGTTACCTTAACAAAGAGTCGCCAAAGTCAAGATAATTGAACATTTTATTTAATTGCAAACAAATTAGAATGAAAAAAATAATATAGTAAATGTTAATTTTTTGGTTTTAAACTCTTTTTTTTCACGTACATATAATCCGAATTTGTTTTCATTATTTTGTACATATTAACAGAATCTAACCATGAAGTAAAAAATATGATATTAGAAATAGGTAAGGAAATGTTTGCACAAAAAAAAAAAAATAGGTAAGGAAATAAGTAACATGAAGAGAATCCAATGCATGGCTAATTGGCCATTGAAGACTTTTCACCGAATAATAATACCAAAACTTCGAGACTCATAAGTGACACACAACTAAGTCGTCGATGACTATAAGCTTTAAGTCTCTCGCTAGACTGTCCACATACTTCTTCATCTTCTTTGTCTTTTAGCCTTTCTATATTATCCCCACCATATCTGTAAATTTCTTTACTGCCACCTCCCTAGCCTATATAAACGCATAAGCATGAGCGACACTAATAAGCAAAATAAGGTAATATTAAGAATTTAAGATGACATCTTCTATGGTCTCTTCCATGGTTCTCTTTCTCCTTATTCTTCTTGTGTTTCCGCATATGGATAAAGCCCTTGGCGCACAAGAGGAAGTCAAGAAACAAAGTGAGTCTTTTGGTCTTTTAGATGTTACGAGGTCATCAATTAGTATCATTTTGCGTTATTAGTTAGGTTTTTATTATTTGCAGTTGTGTTGGAACTAATCCGTATTTGAATAAACAAATGAGCACTAAAATGATCAAACATTGACTCATGTAATATATAATGTAATGCTTTTTAGGTGGTGCAGGTGCAGAAGAGATTTACCATCCTAGTGGTTTTGGCAGTGGGATTTTCCGCCGTATAATAAAATCATGTCCTCATATATTCCCCATTTGTCGTGGTGATATCCATATCCCAGATATCCATATACCTCCTCCGCCTCACATGCCTTTGAAAGGCCGCATTGATCCTGCCGATCAGCTCGTCCGTAAATGTCTAAAAGACCCCAAATGTCGCGCTTACTGTAAAAAAAACCCCAAGTATTGTCACGCCCTTATATGTAAAACATACCCCAAAGCCAAAATTTGTCGTCCTGGTCATGTCTGACATTTCCATAAATCTCCTCCGTTCCACAGGACTTTCAAAGGCACACAAGGACCTGGTCATTGACCTCACTCTAGCTTTGAATGCGTGTGTGTGCGTGCATGTTTAATTTCTTATATTGTGGTTTCATTTGGTTTGTGGTTTCTGTCCTTGTTTTATCTATGCATGTGTTTGTCATATTTTACAGTTTTTCCGAACCGCTCCGGCGTTGCTATAATAAATAAAACTTGTGTTTCCTTTTGTGTTCAAGACCCTCTTTACTTACGTTGGATCTTTTTTTTGATAAAGACTTACTTACGTTGGATCATTCAAACATTTCTCAACACTTTGGCAATAGAAATCCTCCATCTCAGACAAACACAATATTGAGAAAGAAGTTTACACTGTCATTTGTATTCCACCGATCGGATTTATTATAGAAACTGTGAAAAGAAAATATCGTAGAAATCAAGAATGAACAATGAAATAAAATTTCACCTTTTACCAAAAAAAAAACAATGAAATAAAATTAGGGAATATATCTATATATATAAAGTTATCTTTTCCTCTCGTTTTTGTGCAGCCACCTCAGCAAACTCCAAATTCATCTTAGAGCATGCCACATCATCTAATTCTTTCTTAATGCAACAATTAACAGCTTGTGGAATCAACTCGACAAGATTCAAGAACTCGACTCTGCGCTAAGAAGCTTCACAATCGGTTGGCTTCAGATCTTTGAAGTCACTACCTTGCTTTCCAAGTTTCCGTCTCTTGAGAGTTTGAGATTCATAAACTGTGCGAGTCTTGGAGATGAAGAAATGGTTTTGGGTGAAAACCCGAAACGTTTAGTTAAGAGAATTAGTCTCTAAAGACTGCGATTGATCGCTGAACCGGTTTGTAAATTTGATATACCAAAAGCAGTAATCTTCAAGTATTCTGGAATAGTTCCTTACTTTTTACTTATTGAGAGTTAACGAGCATGCAAATGCAAGAAGACTTAGATTTTGATTTGGAGACGACATATACTATTGGAACCGGAGAAATCCTTGCACATCTTGTAACGACATCTCTCTTATGCTAAGACTTTAACTGTCTGTTCATATTTCCTCCAGGTATATACAAAATCACTCTACATATCTAACATCTTACACACTCATGATCACTGATCAGACCTTTACTTACGTTTTTGTTTTTTTTTCGGGGGAGAAAGATGGTCCAAATTCCAAAATGTGGAGGATAAAGTTGCAACATCTGTTAAACAGTTGAAGACGAGTCTGCATCCATATGAGTTTGTAGGGATTAGGTACTTTAATAACTGTCCGGATTTGGAATCTCTCACGTTTTAAATGGTTCCTCCAAGACCAATTATGAAGGTAATAAATTAAGTTACTACAATATATAGATCTTGTTATTGTTAAAACACACAGTAAAGCAAGATGTCAAAAGAGTAATGATTGGGTTTAATGGATTGATTTAAAATGTGCAGACGCTTTTGTTACCGGTTGAGATTGACCCAAGTAAATATTGGCTATATCAAATTAGTCTATAGTGTTTGGAAAGGACGCTTAAAGTCGTTGAGGTGAAGGGTTTTGGTGGTGGCTGGTTGCATGGTTTTAAACTTCTTTTTTAACTTTTTTTAACGTATAATCCATTTTTGTTTTCATTATTTTGTACGGATTAACAGAATATAACCATGAAGTAAATATAGGATAGTAGAAATATGTAAGGAAGTAAGTAACCTGAAGAGAATCCAGTGCAATGCAGTACGAGACCCACAAACCAGACACATGCATGGCTAATTGGCCATTGAAGACTTTTCACCGAATAATAATACCAAAACTTGGAGACTCATAAGTGACACACAACTAAGTCGTCGATGACTATAAGCTTTAAGTCGCTCGCTAGACTGTCCACATACTTCTTCATCTTCTTTGTCTTTTAGCCTTTCTATATTATCCCCACCATATCTGTAAATTTCTTTACTGCCACCTCCCTAGCCTATATAAACGCATAAGCATGAGCGACACTAATAAGCAAAATAAGGTAATATTAAGAATTTAAGATGACATCTTCTATGGTCTCTTCCATGGTTCTCTTTCTCCTTATTCTTCTTGTGTTTCCGCATATGGATAAAGCCCTTGGCGCACAAGAGGAAGTCAAGAAACAAAGTGAGTCTTTTGGTCTTTTAGATGTTACGAGGTCATTACTCATTAATTAGTATTTTTTCCGTTATTAGTTAGGTTTTTATCATTTAGTTGTGTTTAATCCTCATTTTGGTTTGAGTTTTGAAATTTATCCGCATTTGGATAGACAAATGAGCACTAAAATGATCAAACAGTAACACTGTAAGATATAATGTAATGCTTTTTGGGTAGTGTAGGTGGAGAAGATACTTACCATCCTGATGGTTTTCCGAGATGTTCAAGCCCCATTTGTCATGGTCATATCCCACATTTCCATTTCCATACACCTTCTCCTCCTCCCCACAGGAAATTTAAAGGCACACACGGATGACGGACCTGGTCATTGACCTCAGTCTAGCTTCGAATATGTGTGTGGATTTCTTACATTGTGGTTTGCTTTGTAGTTTTTGTCCTTGTTTATCTATGCATGTGTTTGTCATATTTTACAGTTTTATCGAACCGCGCCGCTATAATAAATAAAATTTGTATTTCCTTTTGTGTTCAAGACCGCCTATCTATTTACGTTGGATCGTCATCGTTGAAACATTTCTCAACACTTGCCACTAGAAATCCATCTCAGACACGCTATCAACTTGACATTTTAATTGATTTGTATAAAAGTTATAAATCATATGTTATTCAATCATAGATTTTAAAAAGTCTCATGAAATCCACTGTTATTCAACTGATGATTTAAAAATATACTTTAAAATCCACTGTTATTCAAAACAGTTTGTGGATTTGGATTTTAATAAGTTTTATGGATTCTGGAGGATTTGAGAGGATTTGTTTAGTTAAAAATACAGAAATCCAAATCTCATGGTTTTAGGTGGGATTTGAAAGAATTTTACTGTAAATCATATCAACTTCCCTAAAATCTATCAAAATTCCAAATTTCCTAAATCTCATCAAATCCTCCAAAATTATTGTTTCAATACACCCCTCAGGACAAATGGATTTATCATGCGTCAGTCTTTTGCAGAGGAGGCACACCTTTAGGAGTTTTTTGTAGGTCAGTTCAACAGGCACTCTCTCTCCCGAGGCAAAATTTGCCACTCTACAGAACTGTAGAAAATCATCTGCTGGGATCCAGACTCTTGCTCTCACATACTCCACCGAAGAAGAGTTTTTGGCATGTAACTCCACTGATTCAATCTTTCCCATGTCTCCAATAATGCCTTCAACAGCTTTCTTCTTAAGGAGGTGAACCGGAAGACCCTTTATCCTAATTCAAAACAGGATGTTGTTTAGAAACTCTGGTCCCGGGTTTGGTTTCCATTGATGGAGTGATAAAATACACCCATTCACGAACCACGGGCCCCTATGAAGAACATGATGAAGATCCCCTTCCTTCTCAAAGAATAATTGGACCCTATCATCTCCCACTCCTCTGCCTCATATCCTGTCTTACAAACCCCAGATCGGGGGAAGCGCTTTCACCAGTCCTCCCACCTTATGCAATGTCGGATTCAAGCATCTGACTATAATACTCATGGAGTTCTCCTCGATAAGATCCTCATTCCCCAAATCAGGAATGTTGACAAATTCCCCTTCACCCAACAGATCCAGATCTCTTAGCTCATCCATGAGCGATAACTCTTTTTGCTTTCGCGGACAATTCATCTTCTCAAGACCCGATTCAACACCACTAAGCTCAGTAGAAGGAAAACCTTGTCGCTCGTACCAGATCTAGTATACACACTTAGAAGCAGCTAAATGACTAACAAATCACCAGCTGAATGAAACTAGGGTTGTAGCAGAGTAGATCTAACATTCGTCTCTCCGGAGCTCAAACCAAGGAACCCTAACCGCCACATAATTTTTTAGGATTGTTTTTGGATATGTATGTAATGCAGATTTATCACTATCAATCTCAATATTTTTTATTTTATTTTTTTGCTTGTCACTTACTTTTGTCTTTATATGCCTTAATTTTGTATATGTTTCATTCTTGATTTCTTTCTTCGAAATTTTCGTTTTATAGTTTCTATATATTATATATTGAATCTGATCGGTGAAATAGTTTTCTTTTTTGATGATATAAAGTAGAAATGACAGTGTAGTTAGAAATAATGAGAAATGGTGATAATAAATGGCAATGTAAATGTAATACTGAGAAAAAGTCAGTTCTAATTTTTATTTTCCCTTTTAGTATAATAGAAACTTTCTCAATATTTTGTTTGTTATTTATTTTCTTGTTATCATAAACTTTTAAGATGATAGTATATACTAGATAGTATATACATTGATATGTATCATATATTTAACATACCATTAGGGGATATCCCGTGCTTAAAGCACAGGTCAACATTTTAAAAAAAATTATAATATAATAATAAAATTATTGTCATATTTTTTAAAAAAATTAAAAATTGTTTTTTTAAGATATATTTATTTTTAGTTTTTCTATAAATTTATATATGTCTTTTTTAATATTAATTATTTTAGAATATTATAATATTTTAATTTTTGATGTATATTACAGTTTTATATTGTTTGTTTGTTGTAGTTGCATCAATAATTTGTGAAATATGAAGTAGTAATTTTAATAGTATTAAGATTGTGAGCAAATAAAATTTATTAATTTATCAACTATATAAATTTAGTTTTACCAACCCGCCAATGTGAAAATTAAAACAAATATTTTTTCTATAGATTGAGTAATACATCTTTTACATTCAAAAAAGAGTAATATATCTTCGTTTTTAAAAATTCAAATCACAACATATGCAGAAAAAATTCTGCATATTTTTTAATCATAAGTATTATATGAAAATGCCAAACAATTTGTAAATAAAATAAAAGAAATATGATAGGAGAATCATAATTTGAAATCTTAATACAATCTTCGAAATCTAGTTATTAAAAATAATTTTATTGTCTACATGGATATAAAATCTTAGTTTTTAAAATTCTGATCAGAACCTTACATTAAGGGATCCACTGTGATGGACAGATTGCATTGGAATACAGAAAAGGTCAGGGGAGAGTTAGGGAGGAAAGGGAAGGAAGGTGCCTCTAAACAGGAATGGAGACCTAAGGAGAGAGTTGTTGATAATCCAAAGAGGGGATCAGGAGATAATTTGGAAGTAGCTACAGTGACTATCACCCCCAAAACATGAAGGCAAAGCGGGAGTGGGGAGCGTCAAGCAAAAAAGGCAAGAACAGACCCAACTGAGCAGGAAGGTCGTACCCCATCGGTTTTTAAAAGACTGGGAAGCAGTGGTGAAAAGTCCAATAGTGGGGAAAGGGAAGGAAGTAAAATTTCGGAAATTCGTATGGAGATGGGTGAAAATAAGCAGCCTCCATCCGTTTAGGGTCAAGCTCAACTCCATCCGTTTCAAAATCTCAAGAGATTTCAGTCCCAACGAATCATTCTGTGCAAGAGGTTGGTCATGGTTCGTACCATTCTGCTTATTCGGTAGCAGCACACCATAGGAACTCTTCAGATCATTTATCTGATGGTGCCAGTGGTTCTTTGATGAAAGAAGGGTTGATGGTTAATTCCAACCCTTCGAAGTCATCATGAGAATATTAAGATGGAACTGTCATGGGGTGGGGAATACCCCTACAGTTCGACATCTTAGGGAGATATGTGGTCAATATCTCCCAGAAGTTATATTCCTCTTCGAGACCAAAAATAGGAGAAGTTATCTGGAAAATGTAGTTGGTCATTTGGGTTACGTTGATTTACACACGGTGGAACCAGAAGGGAAGAGTGGAGGATTGGCAATCATGTGGAGAGATTCAGTGGAGATTAAAGTCCTACATTCAGACAAGAGGATCATAGACACTCAAGTAAGGTGGCAGGATAAAAGGTTCTATGGAGATCCAGTCAGAGGGGCTAGAGGAGGAGTTTGGGAAAGACTCACCAGGATTGGTATAGAGAGGAAAGGGCCATGGATGCTAATTGGGGATTTTAATGAATTGGTGGATCCATCGGAAAAGTTAGGGGGACGTGAGAGAGAGGTAGCAACATGCTCTGAGTTTAAACAGATGTTGCAGGCGTGTGGCCTTTGGAGATAAAACATAAAGGGTATCAATTCTCCTGGTTTGGGAACAAGAATGATGAGCTGGTTTAGTGTAGGCTTGACATGGCAGTTGCAAACCAAGAGTGGTCTGAGCTTTTTCCCCAAGGTCAAGCTAACTACCTCCAAAAGGTTAGCACGGATCACAGTCCTCTCCTAAACTCGTTGATGGGAGAAAACTGGAAAAAATGGGCTGAGTTCAAATACGATAAGCGATGGATCCAACGGGAAGGTTTTGTTAACCTTGTCAATCAGTTCTGGTCCTTAGAGGCTATGAGACAGGAGGTTCAGTAGTGGCAAAGATTGGTTTGTGCCGAAAAGAGATCTCAAAATGGAAGAGACATTCAAAGCCTAATTCTGCCCTACGAATCCAAGACCTCCATTATCAGATTGACAATCTGACTTAGTAGATGAAATGAGACGCCTCAAAAGGGAAATGAATAAAGAGTATATGCAAGAAGAAACCTTTTGGCATCAGAAGAGTAGATCCACATGGTTAAACAATGGTGACAAGAACACCAAGTTCTTTCATGCAGCAACAAAAAACAGAAGGGCTCAAAACCGTATCCAAGTTCTAATGGACGATAATGGAAAGGAATGGTTTGCGGATGCAGACTTTGGTAGAGTAGCTGAAAAGTATTTCCAGAAGCTCTTTACCTATGAGGAAGTAGGCCACAGACTAAGAATTCTGCCTGAGATAATGCCTCATGTTACCAGTGAGATGAATGACATACTTCTAGCTCCTGTATCGGCAGAAGAGGTCAGAGCAGCGGTGTTTGATATCAACCCGAGTAAGTGTCCAGGTCCATATGGTATGACAGGCTATTTTTTTCAGCAGTTCTGGGAGTGCATAAGGAATGATATCATTACAATGGTGAAGAGCTTTTTTGACAATGGGAAATTGGAGCTGAATCTTAATAAGACTAATATATGTCTGATTCCAAATAAGATGAAGGGAGTGACACTAGAAGAGTTCAGACCAATCAGTCTGTGTAATGTTGCTTACAAGATCATAAGCAAGCTTTTGGCAAAACGTTTGAAACGGTGGCTCCCCGATATTATTTCAGAAACCCAGGCAGCAGTTGTTAAAGGAAGGCTCATTACGGACAAAATTTTGGTAGCTCATGAACTGTTGCATGAATTAAGCTCAAACAATAAAACTGCTGAGGAGTTCATAGCTATCAAGACCGGCATTTCTAAAGCGTACGACATAGTAGAATGGACCTTCCTTGAGGATGCGATGAGAACTTTGGGCTTCGCTGAACATTGGATAAGAATGTTGATGGAGTGTGTCAGCAGTGTGCAGTACCAGGTACTTATCAATGGCACTCCCTATGGGGATATCAAGCCATCAAGAGGGTTGAGACAAGGAGATCCACTTTCTTCTTATCTCTTTGTTATCTGCACAGAATTGTTGGTTAAGATGTTCCAGAAGGCTGAGAGTGATGGAAGAATTGGACCAAGTCGTGAGCATAATTGATGAATATAGTATACCATCTGGTCAGCGAGTCAATTATCAGAAATCAAGTGTGTACTTTGGAAAACTCATTTCTCTGGAGGCGTGTGAATGTATAAAACAGAGATTGGGGATCAGTCAAGAAGGTGGGGAAAGAATTTATCTGGGTTTGCCAAAATCTTTCAAGGGTTCTAAAGTGAGTGGATGGCAATCCAAATTTCTATCCCGGGAGGAAAGGAGGTACTCTTAAAAGCAGTAGCAATGGCTTTACCCACCCACACGATGTCATGTTTTAAGCTCCCTATTTCAGTTTGTCAACAGTTGGTTTCTGTAATGTCTGAGTTTTGGTGGCGAAATAACCAAAAATCTAAAGGCATGCACTGGTGTTCATGGGACGCTCTGTGTAAACCAAATTCAGTAGGGGGGTTGGGCTTTAGGGACATAGAAGCTTTTAATTTAGCCTTTTTGGGGAAGCAACTGTGGCGAATGGTTACTCACCAGAACTCCTTACTTGTGAGGGTGTATAAAAGTTGATATTTTCGCAAAACAGACCCCCTGAACGCTCCTTTGGGAACAAGACCCTCCTTTGCTTAGCGAAGCATTCATGTCGTCCAGGATCTAGTTAAACAAGGAGCAAGAGATGTGATTGGGAATGGTTAGGATGTTAATATTTGGCAACACCAGTGATTATCGGTCAAGCCAGCTAGAACTTTAAAAATGGTGAGAATGATCCCACCCTATCTTCACAGATCAGTGTCCTCTCTTAAAACAGTAAAAGATCTCCTTGATCCAAGTGGGAGGGAGTGGAATAGAGACTTGGTGGCTCTAATATGCGATGAAGAGGATCAAAGAGCAGTCGAGGCGATTAGGCCCGGAGGTGGCAACACAAGAGATGCCTATGCATGGGAATATACGAGATCTGGTCATTATAGTGTCAAGTTCGGATATTGGGTCCAAACAAACGTGTTAAACTAGAAAAGACAACCTCAGTGGGTGAGCCATCCAAGTTTGGATGTGATATACCAACATATTTGGAAGTTGGATGTACCTCCTAATGTAGTGGATGTAGACATTGTAAGAACCCCATTGGTAAATGCTTAAGTTGATGTTGAGAAAAAAAGAAAAAAAAATCTGCATTACATGTGTACGCAACCAAAAAAGTCATTTTTTGGTTAAATTACCATATTTGTAGTCGAAATGATTCAACAAAAGCATCATAATATTAAAAAGCTTAACTTAAAAAAAAAAAAAAAAACACACACACATTACCGTCAATTTAAAATCTTAACTCATAAAGCGAAACCACACACACACATTACCGTCCTTTTGAAGCTGTTTTGGTTATCAGAAGAAGAAAAGAAAAAAAAAATCGAAACTTTAACTCTCAGATTGAAATCGAAAGCACGGATCTTTCTTCAAATCTGCAGGAACCCATTCATGATTTCGAAGATCTGTTTATCAAATCTAAGGTATAAAATCTAAAGTTTTTGATCGCAATTTGTGATTTTGATTTTCCAAATCAGAAGCTTCAACGAGTTGAGTTATATATGCTGTGTTTGCAGATCTGGGTTTGGTTTGTTAA
This sequence comes from Camelina sativa, assembly GCF_000633955.1. Classification (NCBI taxonomy): domain Eukaryota; kingdom Viridiplantae; phylum Streptophyta; class Magnoliopsida; order Brassicales; family Brassicaceae; genus Camelina; species Camelina sativa. The sequence goes on from NC_025695.1 coordinate 42,530,386, forward strand.
TTTGAACAAAACCCAACAACCATGTGCGATCAAAGACCAATTTTTCTAAGGTCTCTCGTGCTGTTGGGTTTCTTCCTCTTCTCTGCAATTGGAGAAGAATGCTCCAATACGAGCTCATTGGTTGGGCACGAGTCTGAGTTCAAGATGTTACAGCACCAGCTTCGTCGGGACGTAGGCGTTGTCCCGGACGTGCGCATAGGCCTGTACTAGAAAGAATGGAGCTTTACGTGCGTAATGATATGGCGGAATGCCAGAGGATGGAGGCACATGATGGAGCCAAGATGTTACAGAATATTTCAGGGGATGTGCAGGTTCTTGTACACGATCCTCGAAGAGTTGCAGAGCCTATGATCAAGACTTCTCAGTAGTAGTGGGTTGTTTATTTGTCCCATTTAATGATGTTGTTCTCTGTTTGGTTGATTTTCCAAATAATTTGAACTTCTTGGAAACAATGAGGACTTGGTCATCTATGTGAACCATAGATAATAAAGAATTATTGAGTAATATTAAGATTTTATATACATCTTCGTTTTTATATATCTTTAATACAATTCTTCTATGATTTTCGAAATTAAAATTTCTATGATTTTCAAAAAACTCATCATGGCTCATACTTCGAAGGGACCTAGACGAAAATCATCAATTTTTGATCAATTTACCCGATTTGTGTTTACAATCAAACGAACATTGAGTCACTAAAACTATACGCTTGTGGAAACAACTCGACAAGATTCAAGAACTCGACTCTGCGCTAATAAGCTTCACAATCGGTTGGCTTCAGATCTCTGAAGTCACTACCTTGCTTTCCAAGTTTCCGTCTCTTGAGAGTTTGAGATTCATAAACTGTGCGAGTCTTGGAGATGAAGAAATGGTTTTGGGTGAAAACCCAAAACGTTTAGTTAAGAGAATTAGTCTCTAAAGACTGCGATTGATCGCTGAGCCGGTTTGTAAATTTGATATACCAAAAGCAGTAATCTTCAAGTATTCTGGAATAGTTCCTTACTTTTTACTTATTGAGAGTTAACGAGCATGCAGATGCAAGAAGACTTAGATTTTGATTTGGAGACGACATATACTATTGGAACCGGAGAAATCCTTGCACATCTTGTAACGACATCTCTCTTATGCTAAGACTTTAACTGTCTGTTCATATTTCCTCCAGGTATATACAAAATCACTCTACATATCTAACATCTTACACACTCATGATCACTGATCAGACCTTTACTTACGTTTTTGTTTTTTTTTCGGGGGAGAAAGATGGTCCAAATTCCAAAATGTGGAGGATAAAGTTGCAACATCTGGTGTTAAACAGTTGAAGACGAGTCTGCATCCATATGAGTTTGTAGGGATTAGGTACTTTAATAACTGTCCGGATTTGGAATCTCTCAAGTTTTAAATGGTTCCTCCAAGACCAATTATGAAGGTAATAAATTAAGTTACTACAATATATAGATCTTGTTATTGTTAAAACACACAGTAAATCAAGATGTCAAAAGAGTAATGATTGGGTTTAATGGATTGATTTAAAATGTGCAGACGCTTTTGTTACCGGTTGAGATTGACCCAAGTAAATATTGGCTATATCAAATTAGTCTATAGTGTTTGGAAAGGACGCTTAAAGTCGTTGAGGTGAAGGGTTTTGGTGGTGGCTGGTTGCATGGTTTTAAACTTCTTTTTTAACTTTTTTTAACGTATAATCCATTTTTGTTTTCATTATTTTGTACGGATTAACAGAATATAACCATGAAGTAAATATAGGATAGTAGAAATATGTAAGGAAGTAAGTAACCTGAAGAGAATCCAGTGCAATGCAGTACGAGACCCACAAACCAGACACATGCATGGCTAATTGGCCATTGAAGACTTTTCACCGAATAATAATACCAAAACTTGGAGACTCATAAGTGACACACAACTAAGTCGTCGATGACTATAAGCTTTAAGTCGCTCGCTAGACTGTCCACATACTTCTTCATCTTCTTTGTCTTTTAGCCTTTCTATATTATCCCCACCATATCTGTAAATTTCTTTACTGCCACCTCCCTAGCCTATATAAACGCATAAGCATGAGCGACACTAATAAGCAAAATAAGGTAATATTAAGAATTTAAGATGACATCTTCTATGGTCTCTTCCATGGTTCTCTTTCTCCTTATTCTTCTTGTGTTTCCGCATATGGATAAAGCCCTTGGCGCACAAGAGGAAGTCAAGAAACAAAGTGAGTCTTTTGGTCTTTTAGATGTTACGAGGTCATCAATTAGTATCATTTTGCGTTATTAGTTAGGTTTTTATTATTTGCAGTTGTGTTGGAACTAATCCGTATTTGAATAAACAAATGAGCACTAAAGTGATCAAACATTGACTCATGTAATATATAATGTAATGCTTTTTAGGTGGTGCAGGTGCAGAAGAGATTTACCATCCTAGTGGTTTTGGCAGTGGGATTTTCCGCCGTATAATAAAATCATGTCCTCATATATTCCCCATTTGTCGTGGTGATATCCATATCCCAGATATCCATATACCTCCTCCGCCTCACATGCCTTTGAAAGGCCGCATTGATCCTGCCGATCAGCTCGTCCGTAAATGTCTAAAAGACCCCAAATGTCGCGCTTACTGTAAAAAAAACCCCAAGTATTGTCACGCCCTTATATGTAAAACATACCCCAAAGCCAAAATTTGTCGTCCTGGTCATGTCTGACATTTCCATAAATCTCCTCCGTTCCACAGGACTTTCAAAGGCACACAAGGACCTGGTCATTGACCTCACTCTAGCTTTGAATGCGTGTGTGTGCGTGCATGTTTAATTTCTTATATTGTGGTTTCATTTGGTTTGTGGTTTCTGTCCTTGTTTTATCTATGCATGTGTTTGTCATATTTTACAGTTTTTCCGAACCGCTCCGGCGTTGCTATAATAAATAAAACTTGTGTTTCCTTTTGTGTTCAAGACCCTCTTTACTTACGTTGGATCTTTTTTTTGATAAAGACTTACTTACGTTGGATCATTCAAACATTTCTCAACACTTTGGCAATAGAAATCCTCCATCTCAGACAAACACAATATTGAGAAAGAAGTTTACACTGTCATTTGTATTCCACCGATCGGATTTATTATAGAAACTGTGAAAAGAAAATATCGTAGAAATCAAGAATGAACAATGAAATAAAATTTCACCTTTTACCAAAAAAAAAAAAATGAAATAAAATTAGGGAATATATCTATATATATAAAGTTACCTTTTCCTCTCCTCTTGTGCAGCCACCTCAGCAAACTCCAAATTCATCTTAGAGCATGCCACATCATCTAATTCTTTCTTAATGCAACAATTAACAGCTAGAAATTAACCAAGCGACATCTTGCAAAAAAAATAAAAAAAAAATAAATCCGCTAAGCATATGAAACGTTAGCCTCAAAACCCATTGTCTCCCCACATGGCCATGATCTCCGTTTCAAGCTTCTCTCATCTCCTGTGGCTTCCTGGTTTCTCAATTTAAATCCCACCAGATAATTACGACTTCACTAATCTCACCTTTAGTTATAACTTCTACGTGCAATTTTTCTACGCTGGAAGACCACATGTAAAAAGATATGGCCTTTCTTCTTCTTGCTTCCTCTTCAGTTTATGGGCTTTTTAAATTCACGTCCTATTTTCTCATGCTTACTGTTTTGTTGTCTCTCTAGCTCATGGAGAAGCATTGGGTTGGAGGTTGATCAACAATCTTAATTAATGTTTTCTGGATTTCAGTGTCTCTCTTAGGTGTTGGAGAAGTTTTGGTTTTTGGATGATATGATGATGTTCAGACGCCGAATTCTCAAGCACACAAGAGTTCGTGGTAAGATCTTTTTTAAAAAAAAATTAGGGATCTTTCTTGTTATTGCATAAATCTAAGTCATACACCATAATTCTCACTGACTTCGTCTAATTGCATGAGAATAAGTATAAAGATAAAAACAAAAAGTGTCGTCATATATTTTCTATAATGATATATAGAACTTTCTCAGCAGCACTAAAGCTCAAAGCCCTCAAGCCTCAACTGAAAGCAAGGTTCAAAGACTTAGTTTACCAATACGGGACAAACAATTTCAACGAGAGTTTATTGGTTCAATCAGCCACACTTGCTTATTTTAATCAGTTTAGGTGATTTATCATGATCCTATTATTTGTCTGCTTTTATTTTCTGAAACGGTTAACGTTTCATTTTTCTTCTAACACTGTTCCACGTTAAAGGTTATCAATCAACTGGTAGTTGAGACTTGAGAGACGTCTTTACTCTAGATGCACACAGAAGATGACAATAGCCATAACGTAATTAGCTTTGGTTTCATGGTTCGTTTCGTCTGAACTCTGAATATATATATGTTTAAAAGAGCACACTTTATTTTTATTTTTGAAACTTAATACAAGCTAAAAACATAGCAGTTCCAAAGTCTTTCTCGCGAAAAAAAGTTTAGTTAGACCATTTTCTTATGCATGTAACATATGCTGCTTCAGGGGATAACAAGATTTCAAAGCCTTTAATCAACTACACGAGACTTTGTTGTCAATGGGTTAATACATACTCAGAAAACGCACATGAAACGTGAAGGTAATAACAGATTTGCAGGTTTACATTAGTTTTTATTTGGTTAGATTAAGAAGAAAGCAAGTAAAAACATCTTATATTAAAAGTTAGTTCTCTGGTAATGCAGGCACAATTTCTGCATTCTTAAGTTGTCAATAAAGTAAAATAAAGAACAGAGAATACTTTATAGCCTGGAGATTATCTATAAAAATACATGAATTATACTCTATGGCCAAGAATCTGAAAGATTAACATGAAAGCGATAAAGCAAATACATCATGCAACCATACGATCGTACCGACGCAACACAAATTTATCATATTTTAACTATAAAAATCTAAATAATTCTTATCAACATAATTAATAAATATATGTAAATAACAACTTCTTAACTGAAGAAAACAAATATAAATGAAGTTCCATACCAGTTCCTTAGTGTTGTAAACATGGTAATGTTCTAATATTTTTATCTTACAAAGTTAACAAATGCACTTCATATTGTAGGCAAAAAAAAATATTAGTATATTGAAAATATGGTTTGTATTACAAAAATAAACATGAAAAAAAAAATCAATATTTTCATTCTGTTGGATACTATCCATAAACATAATTATAAGATATGGTTTACAATTTTTATTTCTAAAACCTGATGAAAAATATTCTAAAAACAATGAAAATGCACCCCAAAAAATATTTAATTATAAAATAAAAGAATGTGATGCCAAAAGTATTGAAAATATAATTAGTTTGCATTAGAAGTAGCAATAAATTTGGAAAGGCAATAAAGATTGTAGAAAACTACTTACACAAAAATAAATGATAGCAAACAATAGTCATATAATTATTATGTTCGGTTTAAATTGGTTAATAGATAAATTAATTTGGTTGAAATAGAAAACAAAAAGGAGGCCATAATTATGTCCCATATAAATTACTATGTTAATTATATGGTGTAATTGTATCATATATATATAATATCCATTCATCCCTTAAAATATATTTCATTTTAAACAAAAAAAATAACACCAATCCCGCGCTACTTTGAATATCTATATATATAAAGTTCAGTTTCCTAACTTCTGATGTTGCCACCTCAGCAAATCCCTCTTTTTAATAAGTCCATATTTTCGAAATAAGTCCATATTTTTGACATTACCAACTAAGCAGTTATTATTTATTTCTATCACATTTCTGTAAAAGCTCAATTCATTTTCCCAATTTTGCGACATTATCCACTAAGCCATGTTTTTTTGGCCCGCGGAATAAAACCTCTTTCCACGATACTCCACAGCGCTGTCGTCTGTTGTGGACCTGAAGCGTCCCTGCCCTTCTCATTCTTTCATCCTGGTTCACCTAATGGTTATTTTTGAAATAAATGTTCTCCACTCCTCAACACCCTTTCGCTGTCTTCTCTCTCTTCCATCTCCATTGTAACGTTTTTCTCTATTACTGTAATTCATCTCGTTCAATGCTCGCTCTTTCAATTCAAGACCCACTACTCTATCTTTAATTGGTGTAAGTCCTATATAATGTCTTCTTCTCCAATTTCATGTTTCATATATTTTTCTTCGTCTCTTTAATTTCTCCTCACTAACATGGATTCCCCGGCCGTTTCATTCAAAAATCTCAAAGTTGGATGCCTTCACCAGCAGATCGTCGAAAGAATGCTTCGTCACTGGCCTGATCGCAATGTCAAAAAAGGAGGCCAACTCATGGGCGTCGACTTCCTACTCATTGATGAGAAGATTGTTTCCATCTTAACTAGACTTTTCATTTATTCGTTTTTTATAACTCTATCTAATTTGAAGTTTTTCTCTAGAGTTGTGTCATCCAAGGGTCGATCAATGTGACCCACCTTTCAAACTTCGAAAACTCGCTACGTGATGGGGCAATATATATTGTGTCCGACATTGAATTCGCAAGAAGCAACTCCCCTTTTAAGCTAATAGATTCCCCCTTTTCAATACGCTTCACACCAACCACTGGCAGCACTTCACAAATCAATCACCAAAGACAAAGAAGCAAAGAGATGAACACACCTTTAATAAACTAAAGAGATTCAAAAATAGGAATGCCACAATCTGATAACCGTAACACTAAATTATATGAAAAAGAAAACCGAGCCAACAAAAAAACAACCCGGACTTTATAAAATTACAGCAAGATAAACAAGAAAATTAATTTTTCCCAAAACACAACTCACATCGAATCGAAAAAATCACTCAGAGGACAAACAGAAAAAAAAAATTACAACTAAGAACACAAAAACAACTCACAACTTAATTAGGAAATCTAAGGAACCCATCACATTTTCATATAAACAAATCTGCAACCCAATTCACATATACCTTTAACGAAATCAACAAGGGGATAACCAAATATCCCCCTACAGATGCGAAGCGAGTGGGAATCAACCAAATACGCAAACCCCAATAAAAAAATGAATATTCAAGGGAAAACGATTACGAAAGAGATGACTAAAAAAATGATTACGAGCATCAAAAAAATAAGTTCAATACTCATATTGTCCTCTAGATCGCAAACATTGCTCTTCTCCTATCCGTTCACGAGGACATCGAATTTTGAAAAAGAACAAATCCATTCCAACCTCAATAACATACAAATAATAATCCAATAGACCAACACATTATAAGCCTTACAGAGAAATTGGGCCCGACTGAAACAAAGAAAAATAGCCCAAAAAAAGAAATGTAAGTTATTGATTTTATTTTTTTTCTTAATAAAATCCACAACCTTTTTCACTCTAAACACTAAAACATTGACAAAAAAAAAACTACTCCAACAGTTTACAAAATACATATGAAAATATTATATAACAATCTAACCACAAAATGACAAATAATAATAAATTAATAACAACTAACAACTACAGCCAAACAACAACTTCAACTACACAATATTAACTTCTAATTATAATTTTTTTAAAAAGCATTAAAAACATACAAGATGATCTCAATTTTTTTAAAAATAAACAGCAACCTAAATTATACTTAATGCAAAACCTATTTTTATAAAAAATAACCAACAAAACAACATAAGCAACCAAAATCAAATAAAAAACAAACGTAAAGATGAATTTACGTAACCAAAAAAATAATATACATAACAAAACCTAGAATACACCTTAATCTAATTACCGCACATAGCGTGGGTCAATTACTAGTACTCGTATATAAAAGAGTTGTAAAAAAAAGGAGAAGTAAAGAAAATTTAAAAAAGATTTTTTTTTTGTAGAGATTAATAGTGATAAATTTGCAGTACATGTGTACGTAACGAAAAAAGCTTTATTTTGGTTAAATGACCATATTTGTAGTCGAAATGGTTCTCAACAAAAGCATCATAATATATAAAAAGAAAAAGTTTACTTAAAAAACCACATTAGTCAATTTAAAATCTCAACCCATAAAGCGAAAACCACATTCGCGAGATCCTTAAAGCTGTTTTGGTTACCAGAAGAAAGAAAAAAAAAAATCGAAACTTTAACCTCAGATTGAAATCGAAAGCACGGATCTTTCTTCAAATCTGCAGGAACCCATTCATGATTTGGAAGATCTGTTTATCAAATCTAAGGTATGAAATCTAAAGTTTTTGATCGCAATTTGTGATTTTGATTTTCCAGATCAGAAGCTTCAACGAGTTGAGTTATATATGCTGTGTTTGCAGATCTGGGTTTAGTTTGTTAATTTGAACAAAACCCAACAACCATGTGCGATCAAAGACCAATTTTTCTAAGGTCTCTCGTGCTGTTGGGTTTCTTCCTCTTCTCTGCAATTGGAGAAGAATGCTCCAATACGAGCTCATTGGTTGGGCACGAGTCTGAGATCAAGATGTTACAGCACCAGCTTCGTGGGGTTTTCACTGTTGTTGATGATTGTTCGTTTAGGGTTTCTCGTTTCGATATGCTCTCTGGTTCTGATGTTCATTGGTGGGGTGCAAGGAGTGCTGGTTTCGAGAATATGACTAATGACGGCTTCGTTATCTCTGATCAGAAGCTTAATCAAACATTCAAAAACTCGTCTTTTATCGTTAAGTTGTTTGGTAATGTTACTTGGGATAAGTTAGGAGTGGTTTCGGTTTGGGATTTACCTACTGCTTCTGATTTTGGTCATGTTCTGCTCTCTAATGGGACTGAGTCAGATACTACTTCTTCAAAAGCTGAACCACCTCCTTCAGAGAGCAAAGATGTTGCTCAGGGGAAATCGAATAACAGCAGCGAGCCCTTTAAGGCTCCTACCATGTTTGATAATTGTAAGAAGCTTTCTGATAAGTATAGGCTTAGGTGGAGTTTGAATGCAGAGAAAGGTTATGTTGATATTGGTCTTGAGGCTACAACTGGTTTACTGAACTACATGGCGTTTGGTTGGGCTAAGCCGAACTCTACATCGAACCTGATGTTGGATGCTGATGTTGTGGTTACTGGGATTAGAGAGGATGGCTTCCCTTTTGCTGATGATTTTTATATCACGGAGTCTAGTGTTTGCTCTGTGAAGGAAGGTACAGCTTCTGGGGTTTGTCCTGACACTGTGTATGAAGGGTCAGATTCAGTTGGTTCTTCGGTGAACAACACAAAACTTGTTTACGGACATAGGATAGATGGAGTTTCGTTTGTTAGGTATAGGAGACCGTTGAATGATAGCGATAATAAGTTTGATTTTCCTGTGAATTCAACTAGGAACCTTACGGTTATTTGGGCACTTGGGGTGATAAAACCACCAGATGTTATTAATCCTTACTATCTCCCAGTGAACCACGGCGGTGTGGAATCAGAAAACTTTGGGCATTTCTCGCTTAATCTTTCGGATCATGTGGATGAATGTTTGGGACCATTGGATGCAGACAACAAGTATGATCAAGATGTGATCATTGCTGATGCCAATGCACCTCTTATTGTCACAGCTGGACCATCTGTGCATTATCCGAATCCTCCAAATCCTTCCAAGGTTCTGTATATCAACAAGAAAGAAGCGCCTGTGTTGAAAGTGGAAAGAGGGGTTCCTGTGAAGTTTTCAATAGAAGCAGGACACGACGTTTCTTTCTACATAACTTCAGATTTTCTTGGTGGGAATGCTTCTTTAAGGAACAGAACTGAGACAATCTATGCTGGTGGGCAAGAAACTCATGGAGTACTGGCGAGTCCGTCGGAGCTGGTTTGGGCTCCTAATAGAAATACACCTGACGAACTCTATTACCACTCGATTTTTCAAGAGAAAATGGGGTGGAAGGTTCAGGTTGTTGACGGGGGACTTTCTGATATGTACAACAACAGTGTTAATCTAGATGATCAGCAAGTTAAGTTCTTTTGGACTATAGTAGGGGATTCGATATCTATTGCAGCTCGCGGTGAGAAGAAAAGTGGGTATCTTGCAATTGGTTTCGGTAGCGAAATGGCAAACAGCTATGCTTATGTTGGCTGGTTTGATAGAAACGGAACAGGGCATGTAAATACTTACTGGATTGATGGAGCATCCGCTTCCTCAGTGCATCCTACAACTGAAAATATGACATACGTGAGATGCAAATCCGAAGAAGGAATCATCACACTGGAGTTTACACGTCCCTTAAAACCATCATGCAGTCATCGAGATAGACCAGAATGTAAGAATATGATCGATCCCACAACTCCTCTGAAAGTGATATGGGCAATGGGTGCTAAATGGACAGATGGTCAGTTGACCGAGAGAAACATGCACTCGGTTACAAGTCAGAGACCTGTCCGTGTTATGTTAACACGTGGATCAGCAGAAGCGGATCAAGATCTAAGACCAGTCCTAGGGGTTCATGGATTCATGATGTTCCTTGCTTGGGGAATCCTACTTCCCGGAGGGATATTATCCGCTAGATACTTGAAACACATCAAAGGTGATGGCTGGTTCAAGATACATATGTACCTTCAATGTTCTGGACTAGCCATTGTCTTCCTCGGCCTCCTCTTTGCAGTAGCTGAGCTTAACGGGTTTAGCTTCAGTTCAACGCACGTCAAGTTTGGTTTCACAGCCATAGTTTTAGCTTGCGCACAGCCCGTGAACGCTTGGCTAAGGCCTGCGAAACCTGCTCAAGAAGAACTAATCTCTTCGAAACGGTTAATATGGGAGTATTCTCATTCGATCGTCGGTCAATCAGCTGTTGTAGTTGGAGTTGTTGCGCTTTTCACTGGAATGAAACATCTGGGAGAAAGGAATGGAGCGGAGAACATAGACGGGCTAAACTTGGCTCTTGGTCTATGGGTCTTCCTTTGTGTGGTTACTGTTGCGTATTTGGAGTACAGGGAACGAGGAAGGATAAGAGCGAGGAATCTGAGTAGAGGGAATTGGGTATTGGGGAATGTTGAAGAAGATGATTCGATTGATCTAATAGACTCAAGAGGTGGTTTCAGAGATAAAGATGATGATGATAGAAATGGAGGGAGGATGGAGATTCAGTTAGAGCCGTTGAAATAATAGTAACTACTTTTTTTTTTTCAGATTCTTTTTTGTTTTATCTTTTTACATTACCGAACAAGTAAAAAAAAAAAAGAAGCAAGAGGAGTTTTTTTTGTCTTTTACTTATAAATGCAACGGTCGATATATTGTATCTATGCATCAGAATTGTATACCTTTGAGCAGATTTGAGTCATATATATACTACAGAAATCAGTTTTGAGTATTTTCTTGGCTCGAGCCTTTCACTCTTTAGTGTTCAGCTTCGGTTTGTTTGAAATTGTCGGTTTCATGGTTGGTAACAGTTTGTTTTACAAGTTTTGCATGAAAATGCTTAAAATTAACACTATTTTTCAACTATACCTTTGTATAGACGATTTACGTTCAACTAATTTTTAATAATTTATGTACAAAAGTGGTCAATAATTTAAAAAAGAAAGAAACAAATGGTAGTAGCTAGACTAATTTAGGAATCATAGTCGATAATGGGTTCACCTAAGGTTAAATTTCTGTCGATCTTCCAAGGCAAATTAAAAAGTTTAGCCAAAATGAATTTGAAGATCTTGTTCACATTTATGTTGTGTGTAGCACTTGAAAAGAACAATGATGCCTTCATCACCTTCGCGTATGCTCTTGCCTAATATATATCAAATAAAACCAAAATAAATTAATTAGTTATCCCAAAAATCCATTTATCATCATGAAAACGTAAAATATGAAAAGGGTCTCTAAATTGATTAAGTTATATGATTGGTATACCTGAGTGACAATGGTCCACTGAAGATTAGGTGGGAGACGAACGAAATCATCAAATTTTGTTCCTATTAGAATTGGAATGGCTGTCTGATACAAAGAAAACAAAATAATAAAATACCTTTAGAGAAAAGCATTACGTTGGAATCAGATTCCAAAAATTGTATAAAGCATTAAGCATTTCAACTAATAAAAAAATAGTCGGTCGACACTAAAGCAAACAAAACAAACAAAAAATATGGGTAACGAAAACTTTTTCTAGTTCTTAGAAGTATTAATTTTTTTTAATTCAAAATTGACATCGTGGGATAGATGTATGGTACAACTCAAATCGAATTTGGTTTTTGTTACTTTCTAAAGTAAAGAGACAAAAACAAAAAAAAACAACCAAAAACATAAAAAGATGGATCAAAGGATCTCTATTAAACAAAAATATAATTAAACGTACCGTGTTCCACTTTCTTGCTTGGCTATACCACCCGAAGACACTGCAAAACAAAACAAAACAAAACAGGACAAAAATGTCAGAGTTAACAAACAAAAAAAAAAATCGATTACCTTTTTTTTAATAGAAAATTTATGAAGAAATTAGTAAACCTGTTAAGAGTGGATCGACTGGTTAGATCAAACATGAACAAGATTGCTACTGCGTCTTTACAAGCTATTGGTATATGATCTTTTGACCTCCTTTCATCACCTACAATGATCATTTTTATATAATCTCCTAATTAACAAAAAGTATTTGCCAACACACTCCTCCTCACTAATTATCCACCAATCCATAAATCTTTTATTTAAATAAATATAAATCTGATGAAAGACTCACCTCCTACATCCCAAATGCTAAACGAAATTGTAACTCCTTGAACATAAAACGTTTTGTCCATCAAATTCAAACCCGTCATCTCCAAGAACCCTTGATTCTCATCTCCAACATACTTTATCTTAAAAATATAAATAAAGAAAAAACATACGAGAGTTAATAAGTTAATTAATTAATATGATAAAACAGTAACTAAAGTTTAACAACAAGATTCCATACTTACTACAAAAGAAGTTTTCCCTGTTTGACAATCGCCTAATAAGCTGATCTTGAGACTAACCAAATTTGAATCCGAACTTGAACCAAACCTTCTACCGGAAGAAACAGTAGGTTCGGTCGTCGTTTCGTCGGAGGTGGAAGAAATCCGGTGAACGATTCGACGGTAAAAAATAGGTTTTTCGATGATACTTGAACAAGAAACGACTTTTCTCCAAAGAAACCTAAAAAAATCTCCGAAGACTGATACCTTCTCGATGACTCTCCATTTTATGTTCACGTGAACTATTTTCCGGCAGAAAGGAGTCATCTTTCCGGCGATCTCATTGATTTTCTCGGCCATTAATGAAACAGAGAGACAGAGAGATGTGATCTTCTTTTCTTTTCTTTTCTTTTTTTTGGCTTTCACAAGCTCACATCTTCTTCTTTTTTTCGCTTTGCTTTTATGTTACACACTGTATTTGGAAGTTATCGGTTATATGAAATTGGTAGTTGACCCGTCTTCTCGTGAAACACCGAAACTACCCCTAATATGATACGTTTTGTGCCTTTCGGATTTAACTTTTAAGTTCTTTGCGTGTTGTGATGGAAGGGTAATATAGTCAATTCACGAGCTAAACATCTACCCATGGAGTAAACCCCAAGTGTACGTGTCACTGCTCACTAGTTATATCATTTGATTGTTCCATCATCTTTTGTTCTTTTGTTCTTTTGTCAACATTTGATTATTCGTCAAAAATTAATCTTTATCGATAGTATTGTCCTATAGTTTGTTCTTATTTGAATATTATTCATCTATATTATGTGTTCCTACAATGTTTTGTCATTTGATTAACTATTCAAATGTACTGTATATATGTGAATAGAAAAAACAAAACGTTACATTTAAATGGACTGTTGTCGAAGAAGATAAAGCCGTTTCCAAATGGTAACTCCATTTGAAACACAAAGCACGAGAATCTTGAGAAACGTTCTGTTGAAGGAAACAATTTTTTTTTTTTTTTTTGTCTTTTATTTTGAATGGGCAGAAAAAGTAGTTTCGTAAAGAATGACATAAGTAAATAAAACATATGTGGTCGACCATCGATGTACTTCACGTTGGTTGGATCTATGTCACGTTCACTACTTTCTATTTATTAATCTCTAGAAGACTACCTACACGAGGGGTTCAACAGTTTTTTTTTTTTTGGGTTTTCATTATTTACTTCCAATCTAATTAACATTTATGTAAATTTGAATACATGTTTGTTTATGAACAAATAATGATACAGCCACATCAATCAATTCGTAAGAAATTAATTATATTGACTATCAAGATCAATAGAATCTAAAAATTTATGATTAGAAAATCAAAATATTAATGTCATAGCTTTGTAGTTACTAAATAGGGACATTTCAAACACACGCACAATAGAAGAATCCGTTGTCGGCTTGTCTGTCCGTCTCGCTGCTTCTTTTTATTAACACTTCTAGACCTTAATTTTCTCAGCAATATTTCTATAGTTTTCATGTTTATTATACGTCGATATATACATAGGATTTGATGAGAGTCTTATACGTATTTCGAAACCATGATATAGTTAAAGCTTTTGCTGTGTATCTTGGACATTTTTCTTAAACAATTTGATATATTATATGATTGTCTCAGACGTATATTTTGTTTGGAAATGTAGAAAGAATCTAGATAACGTGTTTGTTGTCATGGAATCTTTATCTCCAATCTGAAACTTCGTCTAGATGAACTAGTTAAAAAGTGAAAATCATAATTGTTTTTAGTCCTGCCTTTATACATGGTCCAATATTATATATAGGTGTATACATACATCTAAAAGATAATGGTCTAACCACTAGCTTGAACCACCCAAATTAAAAATGTTTTTGATTCCGAATCACAATACAACACATATATATTTTTTCCAAGAGTTCTGAATTACTTAAGTATATGTTTATTGGAATTGGAGTTGGTTGATAATGATAATATATTAGTAATTTCTTTGTTGGTGGAGTCTAACATCACGAAATATTTAATCTCAATATACTTGTTAATAATTTGATATTTTTCTTAACCAACTATATCATTAAATAAATTAATAAAATCCACTGAAATATGACTTTACTAAATCGTCTTTTATTAATTAAAGAAATTAAACATCTTATCGTTGTCCTAAAAAAAAAAAATTAAACATCTTATCAATAATACTCGTTCACTATAAACAACAATTCAAATTATTCACAAATAAATGATTGAACATAAGACCACAATATATAAGTTAATCGTATAATAACAATATCTAAACTCTTGGGGTGGTATTGGACGAGTGAATTTAAGGGAATATAATAGATTGTTAAATTTTACTGTTATTCAATTTTCTATTTTATAAATTCTTTTAAATTCTAGTGTTATTTATTTGCTTGATTTCTAAATTCTATTAAATGCAAGTGTTATTCACGATTAAGAAATTTTCTATGACAAAGTGATTTGATAAGAATTTAATAGAAATTCTAGTGTAAATTGTGAAGGATAAATTTTCAGATTTTAGGTCGAGATTTGGATAAATTATTGTTCTCCTCTCTTTTCCTCTTCCATCAACCCAAGATCACAACGCCGAGAAAACAATTCTTCTCTCTCACTTTGTTCCCTCGTCGGAAGCTATACATTTTGCTGGAAAATCATACTTGTAATTAGACCGGTGTCAAGTTAGGCCTTACGTCTCGGCGGCGTTGTTATCTCCGGTGACATTCGTAGGGTATTTCGTTTCTAACAGCTTCACCGGAAAAATCTCATCTGAATTCATGAACTTCACTATGCTCAAGACTCTGTTTCTAGAGACCAACTAACTCTCTGGTTCAAGCCCTGTTTTACAACGAATCTATACCTACCTAAAATGGTCAATTTTTGGAGAGGTTTAAGTTTTGATTTTTGGTCAATTTTGTATCTGTTAGTGTTATGCTTAATGCGCAACTTGAGAGTTCTAAGGCTGTTGTAATTGAAGTGAATCCATGCTATTCTGGATAGAGTAAGGGGGATTGGTGAAAGAGAAAAATAAGAGTTTTTAGGGTAGGTATTGGGGAAGAAGACAATATGACGATTGATGAGAATTGATATCTATTCAATTCTAATAATCTGTTGCAAAATATAATTGTTGGAATCCAAAAGAAAGATTTGAAATTCTTTTACAATACTTGAAAATCTATAACTTATGTCTTCAATTAATTAAATTCTATTCTATTAAAGTCTCTCATCCAATACCCCCTCCTCCATTCCTCGGTAAGTTGGTTCAATATGTATATATATATTCTACTATATTAATTAGGAAGTATAAATATGAAACTAACCTTAAAATGTGTAAAAATTATATTCAATTGCCATTAGAAAAAAATAATTAAGCTTAATTAACTAATTTAAATAAATATAATTAATTAAAAATAAAAAACACTCACAGATCAAATATTAAAAAATCTAAAAAAATATTTTCTCTCTAATAAATTATGGACGAAATTACTAATTATTTTTTAAGAAAATATATAAACCAATCAGAATTTTAAAAACTAAAATTTTATATCCAAGTATACAATACAATTATTTTTAATAACTAAATTCAAAAATTTTGTTAAGATTTCAAATTATGATTCTCCTATCATCTTTATTTTATTTTATTTACAAATTGTTTGGAATTTTCATATATTACTTATAATTAATAAAATGCATTTTTTCTGCATATGTTGTGATTTGAATTTTTTAAAACGAAGATATATTACTCAATGTATGAAAATGTGTGTTTTAATTTCCACAATTGCGGGTTGGTAAAACCAAATTTATATAGATGATAAATTAATAATTTTTATTTGCTCACAATTATAATATTAAAATTACTATTTTATATTTTACAAAATAATGAAACAAATACAACAAACAAACAATATAAAACTGTAATAATACGTCAAAAATAAAATACTATAATATTCTAAAATAATTAGTATTCAAATAGACTAATAGATTTACCTAACAATTAAAAATAAATATTATATCAAACAAAATAACTTTTTAAAAAAATAAAACAATAATTTTTTTATTACATTATAAATTTTTTCAAAAAAATGTTGATCCGTGCTTTTATCCTAGTCTAAAGTTAATGAAGATGAATCTTTTATAGATAATTTATATACAAAAAAGATTAAGAAAGAACCAATTGATGCGTTGGACCACGTGGATGCGCATCGAAAGGGACTTCATCAACTTATGGAACTCATGATGATAGGTGTTTGTTACCGAACATTCAAGTTCGATGATGTGGCTTGTCCTAACTAACCAAATCTATTTAATTTCTTGTTTTATTTTTTTTTCAATTACCAAAATCGGAATTGTAGAAGACAAAGAGAATGCCAAAGTGCTAACGTACCTAAACTAATTTTCTCTATAATCCTCGAAAGCTCAGTTTCATCTACTCTTCTTTATTAGAAGCACATATTTTAGTGCATCTATTTTATGTATCTGCCCATTATAGTCATTTCATTTTAGGTGAATTTGCTAAAAACCCTTAATATAGGGTGATGAACCTAGACAAATTAGATAACGTTACTTCCTAGTTCAATGCAAAAACAAAAATGAATGTAATGACCAAAGGTTCGTTTACAATTACATTGTTGGTTTGACAAAGAAAGCTTACATTGTGATTTGGTGTAAACCGATTCATACCGGATATACAAACCAGATATGGCAGTGTAATAGGGCTAAATTTGCAGAGCTCTTCTTAACCAATGCTCTCATTGAGTTTAGAGAATCCAAGCTTTTTGAGTCTACTGGTTATCGGGTTAGCCCAAGCTCGATCTGGATTCCCGCATTTCACATCCACAATGTCCACAATGTTCATTCTCTTCTCCCTTCTAGGGGTTCCTTGCAACGACACATTATCAGAGCCAAGCATTGGAAGCTGATGACTGCTTTTGGTATTGTGACCCTTTGGTATTCTAACATTATCAGAGCCAAGCATTGAAAGCTGATGAGTGCTTCTGGCATTGTGACCTTTTGGTGTTCGAACATTGTTGTTGTTGCTGCTGCTGCTAGCTTCATCTGATGATTTTCTTGGTTTCGTTCTTTTTGGAGTTGAAGAAGATGTGCCACAGTCTACTGAGACAGGGATAGTTGTTCTAATGGGTCTTGTTGTGGGAGTCTGAGGTGAAGGTTGTTTCATGGAGTCTAGCTCTCGAGTCATTAAAGTTGCAACTGTTCCCGTTGCTCCTATTTTTATCGATCCTCCGCCCCCTTTGATCAGTTCAAGCTTCTGAACCATTATGAAATTAGTTAATTTTTCTTTCGCTTCAGCGACTCTCTTAGAGGATAACTTCTTCTGTTTTGTCCCGCTTCACAGGTCTGAAATCAAATCAGCATAAGCAAACAAAGCATCAGTCTAGAAGAATTAGTATCCTTATTGCAGCTTATCAGAAAGCGGAAAACCAAACAAAAAATATGCCACTTGTCAACAGTTTTGCAGTTTTTAAAAGGTGAATACATGTTATTTAAAATTGATGTATATCCAAAACGATCTAGTAGCTCAAGTTTCCAACTTAGCAAACTTTGAAGGACCTGAGAATTCCATAGATAACACTAATGTGATGTTGCAAAGCCCTTCACAAGCTATTTGCAAGCACTCTAGAGAACAAACCAATTGTGTGCTGCACCATAACTAAAGTCATATCCAGTGGTTTCAAGCCATATCCAGTGGTTTTGAAGTAAAAGAAAAGAAAGATGAAATTAAAAGAAACTAAGATCAAACTCTAACCATAGGAATAAGCTGTGAAGAAAAGCATTAAAGCTATCTACAGATGCTAGACATGACACATTTGAATAAGACCTTGGAAGCACATCATTACTATGCCACTGGTGTCATCAACTGTTTAGTAATTAGATGTTTCAACAGATTGATTGAAATAGAAAAGGTTGGAACTTGAAGCAATGTAATGTCATCAAAGAAACGAATCAACTTTACTTTCAAAATCAATATCTATCAATCCCTGTAGACTCCATGAAACAACCATGAGAACGACATTTGTATGATTCTAAACTTGACCAGTCACATTCAACAGCGAAGAAACAAAGGGTCAAATTCACATAAGAGCAAACACAAATTCTCCTAATTGAAAAACAACCCAGGCTAATAATCTCAACAGATCACCAAAACAATGGATATACACCAAAAAGGAAAAAGCTTACCGATTTATAAACGATCAAGTGAAGCAGAAGAAGAAAAAAGCCCAAACCTTTAATCAAATTTCAAAACTTTTAGAACTCGGAGATGTAATTGATCGAACTGGATTCAGACGTAGGAACATCATTGAACATTTTTTAGGTATACGAATGGGAATAAAAATCAAAACTTTAGGTCTTTTGATTGGTTTTGAAATCTGAGGTTTTCTTGTGGAGCGTTATGGATTAAGCAGCGACTAGTCAACGTTTCTTGATTACAGTGTAGGAGTAGATCGCTAAAATCATATCTTAGTGGATTTTTTTTTTTTTTTTTACGATCAAATTAAATTATTGGAGATGACTCTCTTTGAGAGAGAGCCAATTAGGTACCGACGAGCTTACATAGGAGAAACATAAACCATGTGTTCTTGCACATTTCCCAAGTTTATCGGCACAAATATTATCCTCACGGGAGATATATCTAATACTAAAATTAGCAAATCTATCTCTGAAATGAATAAAATCCTTCAATTCTGATGAAAAGGTCGGCTAATACTCGATATTAGTCGTCATCCTTAGGAGGTCTGAGCAATCCGTAGCAAAAAGAGTTTTATCCAGGTCCAACACTAATAAGTACTCCATAGCCCAAATAAGGGTATCTAACTCTGCATGTAATGGGGATAAGCTTCTGCGCGATCCTTTTAGCCCCATGTGCAGGATTCTATCACCAATAGACGCAATCCAACCATGCCCACTCCTATCCTCCTCTGTATGCCAAAATCCATCTATAAAGCATACAAGAGAATCTTGAGGAATTGGGATCGAAGGTATGCATGCTTCTACTACCGCTGGTGCTAAATCTCTGTTATTTGCTCTTCTCCAAACTTCTTCTTCTTGGATAGCTTTCTCCAGTGTATCTTGCGGAGCTTCAGAGATATTTTCAAACACTTTCTTATTTCTTGCCTTCCAAATGTACCACAACATCCACGTGAACGTTCTCAAGATTAAATCAGTTGCACCAGAGTCTCTACCACGCCCATATAGAAAATCGAGGTTGCTATATAGGGAAGATGAAGGGAACACTATAGGATGTGAAGGGATTGTCGATAAAACCCATACTTGACGTATTGAGGGGCATTCAAAAAGCAGATGGTTTATAGTTTCCTCCTACGCTCCACATCTAGGACAATCTTTAACTTTTACTTGTAGAGTAATAATGTTTAACTTTTTATGAACAGTGAAGAAAAATATGCAATTACATTCAAAGCCTTCAACTTTGAGTTTCTCACAGTTCTAGCCTTTAGTTATCAATCGTATCAGAATTATATGTTTTCGGAACTCTCTTTATCAGTTAGAGGGTTTTGAAACTTGCCGACAAAACGTAGAAGTAGGTAGGTGGTGTATAGCTCCGGCCAATTCAGTAACAAGTTCTGTTGTTTGCTAGGGTCGTGTGTTTTTGTCTTAGGGAGAAGCGCGAAGAGATTAAAAAGATTAGACCTTTCCGGCTTCATGGATTCGAAGTTGAGAAATTTCGTGATGGGTCTGTTTGTTATGACTGCGATCTTTCTAGGTTCTGGTGTCGACGCGTGGACTGGCGAGATTCGTGGTAGAGTTGTATGTGATGTCTGTGCTGATTCTTCAATCGGACCAGAAGATCATGTTCTTGAAGGTTTGTTTCTCTTCAATCAGTTTTTTTAGTTGTTCGATTATAAATTATCTTGCTTCACGTTTCCAGTTGTGGTTCTTCAGAGTGATTACTGTTTATTTTCGATAGCAGTTGTTTTTAGTGATTCTCACACATCAGATTGGTGTGAATTTATTATGCATTAGCTTCATCTTACTGCAATTTTGGACTCGGAAAACGGTAATTGAGTTATACAGATTAGTCTATTAGTTCACTTTATAGCCGAACTATCGTTGGTTACTGTTTGTTCTTCTTTCTTGAGCAAATGGTTTTTATCTATGCAAGTGTGTGCCTGCATATTCATATTGGTTTTAGTAATTGCATGAACCAAGTTTTGTGGGGTTTATGGTTTCAATCATCTCTTGTCACTCTGGAACTTGATAATTTGGTATGTTCATCATCCTTGTGTTTTTTGGTTGCACTTTTGTATTTATTCGATAGTGGTAATGGTTTTTTGAGGATTTATGTTATGCAAATGTGAAATCTTGTCAATTTTTCTGATTCATAGTTAGTCTTTTGAAGTACATGAATCAAATTTATAAGTGACTATGGTTTGTATCATCTCTGGAACTTAGTAATTTAGCTTATTCATCCTTTTGTTTATAAGTGTGTGACGTGTCTGCAGTTTCTGCGTATTCATATTTGGTTTTAGTAATTGCATAACCCAAATTTAGAGGGGGTTTATTGTTTATATCATCTCTTGCCTCTCTGGAACTTAGAAATTTTGTATGTTCATCATCCTTGTGTTTTTGGTTGCACTTTTGTATTTATCCGATAGTGTTAATTGTTTTTGCAGATTTATATTATGCACATATGCAGTTATGCTACAAGATTTCTATGTGAAATCTTGTCAAGTTTTCTATTTCATATTCAGTGTTCTAAATTACATGAATCAAATTTAGAAGTGACTATGGTTTGTATTAGCCTTAGTTTCAAGTTTGTATCATTCCCATGTCTCTCTGGAACTTAGTAATTAGCATTAGCTTACTCATCCTTTTCTTTTCTTCGGGTAATGGTTTTCCATTCCATTCTGCTTCATATTCCAAATTGTCTACTCGAAAACTATATACCGGGATTGCTTAGAAACCACTAGCGGTTCACTCACCGTGTTTACTTTGAAGATGAAGACATGTCACTATTCTGCTAGTCTAATAAATCGTACTGTTTTACTTTCTTTAAACCAGTATCTGAGTTGTTTTTGTTGTGCAATCGTTCTTGTGTGTATATTATATTAACAGGAGCTGAGGTTGCGGTTCTCTGCATAACCAAATCTGGAGAAGTAGTAAACTACCAAGCTTTCACAAACTCAAAAGGTGTCTACACAGTTGCAGAGACAATGCCAGAGAGCAAACGTTGGGACGCTTGCCTTGCAAGACCCATAAGCAGCTTCCACACACCTTGCAACCGTCTACACCAAACCAAAACCGGAATCAAATTCACTTACAACCGCCCTTCCGGTTACTTCCATGCCGTGAAACCGTTTGTGTATCGTCCACAGTATGCACCTTCTTATTGCTGATTGAATAATTCAAAGACTCTTTGTAAAAAAAACTCCTTGTATAACTTGTGATGATAGAAAGATTAAGATAAACTATGTAATATGAAATAGCATATGATTAATGTCTTAATGATTTAAAGGATGAAGAATAAAGTCGTAATCAGAGTCAAAGGCAGACTAGTCTCACAAGGCGGTGACGGGGGAGGTAAAGAACAGATGATGTTGAATAGGTCCTACTAATGACGTGTCCGAATGCTATAGGATCAACGACGTGTCTCGCGCTTTTTATTTGAGGAAAAGACGAAAATATCCTTATGTTTATTCTTTGCGTCAGTCAACTGAAAAACTGAATTGTCCTTCTCTGCGACGAGGAACCCATAAATCTGGGAAATTAAAAAAAAAAATACAAATCGTTATGAGAAGTCGAGATTGAGAAGACGAGGAGAGGAGGACAAGATTCTGATGAACCGTAGAAGAAGGAGAAGAAGCTGAGAACGTGTTTTTGTCTGATTCTTTGCAATTAAGAAGATGATACATTGGTTGAAGCAGCTGCGATCGGCGTTTGGGTTCGCGTTTCTGTGGCTCGTTTGTCTCATTTACTTCACTCAGGTCTGTTTCAATCTCTGTTTCCATGACTCCTCTGCCTCATTGCGTTTTCAAATTGGAAGCCTCTGATACGTTTTTTTTTTTGGGATGATCGCGTTTTCCTCTGTTTTTTCGTATGTGTTTTGAGATGATCACCGTACATTTGTTGAGATCGGTTTGGTTAGTGATGATGGAGGAGCTTAGAGTGTAGATATAGAAAACTGCAAAAAAATTTGTTTTTGTTTTTTGCTGGATTGGGAAATTGATTTTGTTTTTGCATTTTATAGGGATTTAGATCGTTTGTATGGACAGCTGTTTCATATCAGCTCAAAGACAAGCTTCAGTTATCACCATCAGCTTCTCAGTTTGTCTTTTCTGTTGCTTTCTTTCCATGGAGCATTAAACCTTTATATGGGTATGTTATCTTCGTCGTCACCAATAATACAGTGAGTGAATGTTGAAGCTTTGCAGTAATGATATGTTTTTTTTTTGTGATTTTGGTAGGATTATCTCAGATTGTATCCCGATTAATGGGAAGAAGAGGACGCCGTATTTGGTGATATCGACTGTGCTATCTCTTGTGCCATGGCTCTTGCTTGGTCTAGATTCAACTTCTCGAAGTTCCAGTCTTTATCTTATGATTCTCTTGACTGTACAAAACCTGGGATCAGCTATGGCTGATGTTGTGGTAGATGCTATGATAGCTGAAGCTGTGAGACTTGAAAAGTAAGATTCTATGTTCTTTACTTTCTGATGATACGCACTTAAGGATACTTAGTTCCTTCGTTGAGTTATAGGTTCTTTAACTGTTTATATCAGGGCCTCGTTTGCTGGAGATCTTCAGTCTGTCTCATGGCTTTCTATGGCTGTGGGTGGAATATGCGGTAGTTTATTAGGAGGCTATGCGTTAACCAACTTGAAGATAGAAACAATATTCCTCCTTTTCACTGTACTACCAGTGCTACAGTTACTATCATGTGCTCTGGTTGAAGAAATTCCTACTAACAATGAACCAATGCCTGACATGTTGGATTCTAACGAGTTTGAAGAGAAAAGCAAGATGAGCAACGATGATAACTATCGAGATACCAATAAGTCCAATACAAGAAGAAGGAAGGGGCAGAAGAAAGGTAAAAAAGGAGGAGCTACCAATGGGAAGTCTGAGACACATAAGAAGCAGTCTAAGTCATTAGCTTCACAGTGGTTCCAGTCACTGAAAGCAGCCACTTTTGGCTTGGTCCGAGCATTCAAGCAACCGATCATTTTGAGGTAATATATTTGATACGCTTCCTTGAGTAAGTTGCTGTTAGAATGTCTTGAAGTGTTTCTTTCTCATTTTTACTTTTCTGTAATATTACAGACCAATGGCGTGGTTTTTCGTTGCGCATATCACTGTGCCAAATCTTTCTACCGTCATGTTCTATTACCAAACCGAGGTCTTGCAATTGGATGCTTCTTTCCTAGGAACAGCTCGTGTTGTTGGTTGGTTAGGTCTCATGATTGGTACTTTTATCTACAACCGGTATCTGACAAATATGACTCTACGCAAGTCTCTCTTGTAAGTCTAAATACTTCCCACACACATCCTTACATCTCAATGTTTTCCATTCTTTAAGTGATCTAATCAATAAAACATCATCACAGGTTTGCGCACATCGGGATTTCTATAACGATACTCCTAGATATGGTTCTCGTATCAAGAGCAAATGTGGGCTACGGAGTTTCAGACAAGACAATGGTGCTCTTCGGATCAGCTCTAGGTGATGCCATCAATCAACTCAAGTACGTTGTTTTCCCCCATCTTTATTTCCTCTAGAAATGGCCTTGAAGAAGAATAGTAAATCTCATAAGCATGCTTTTGCTTAAACCGCAGGTTCATGCCGTTCTTGATCTTGTCTGGTCGTCTATGTCCTCCTGGGATCCAAGGAACACTCTTTGCGCTGTTTATGTCGATAAACAACTTAGGAAACACAGTTGGGTCGTTCATGGGAGCAGGACTGGCTTCACTTTTGGGAATATCTTCAGGATCCTTTGAGAATATGTTTATGGGATTAGCCATTCAAGTGTTTTGCACTTATATCCCTGTTATGTTTCTTTTCTTGATTCCGAAGGAAGCTACAGGAGTATCTGCATCCTAGGCTTGAGAGAGAGTAAAACCTAAAATTTCTCACTAGAAAAGCTTTAGATTAGAGATTTTTGGATTAATTTGAGCATCGGCTTTTGACGTTCTTACCGGCTTGGAATTGCCACACATTAGAGTTGTTATATAATACGAAAGACTTTATACAGCCACATTTTTTTCTTGTCAATCTTACTTCAATCGAAATATGCAACGGAATTTACCTTTTCATTTTTTGTTTGAGCCAAAAACAGATTCAGATTTATTGAAATGGTCTTGTTTATTCTAAAGCGAAACCATACCACAATTTATTTTTGTTTCTAGATTTTCTCAAGAAAATCACATACATAATTAACGTAAGTGGTTTTTTCTCTAAAAATAAAACAGTTTATTTTTAAACTTTGGGGGAAGAGCGAGTGAAATGTAATGCGCCATTTACAGAGTTGGCTAAGTTAATTGAGGTTTGAAATTGCCATACTGGGAAAAGAAACAAAAAAAAAATCAAAAACTTATCAGAGCCAGGTTTCGATCCTGGGACCTGTGGGTTATGGGCCCACCACGCTTCCGCTGCGCCACTCTGATATTTTCATATATTCTTTTACATAAAATAAATTTAACATCATTATTTGTCAACATAAAATAAATTTCAGTTCTTGTGTGCTAAAGTTGGAGGTGATCCTCTAGTTTCAAACAAAGGTTTCTGGGATGAATTGCTAGGAATTGGGTTGAGAATTTCAAATTTTTGGTACTAAAACTCCTGTTTTAACACTTTATCCCAGGGCCAGGAGGATCTTGCAATGATCGATGATGGTCATAAAGATGGCAAACGTCAGTACTGGTTCCCGTGTATTAATTGTTTCTTATGTTTATGCATCATGGAGATTGGAGCTGATACGTAAATGATACCAACTCCTGTTTCGTCATCAATGGAATTATATACATGAAGATACAAATCTTATTCGTATATAATTTGATTTGGCAATCTAAAAGGGAACTAAGAAACCTACGAAGTTTCTAATTTGTCATCATGTCATGTCGGACTATGTACATAAACAAAAACGTTTCAAGGCTACACAAACGTTAATGGAAGATTTGATTTGTTTGCTTTGACAATTCGCTTTTTGTCTTGTAATAATTTTTAATATTTTGGGAGTATATTTATAGTGGAAGAAACGGCGACGTGCCTTGCCTTCTAAATTTAGACGCCATTGAAACATACATACTTCAAGTATGTACACGTTATACCAACGATAACGCAACGTAATGAGATGATGACATCGAGGGATTGGGTTGGAATGGGATGTCATATTCTGGTTGATTTTTGTATGTTGCGGTGTACGCTAAATCCCTCTATCGTGAATCTATGTACAACGTGTTGTAAGATCATGCAAACCTCGTTGATAGTCTGATTTATACATTATGAACATATTTGGATGATGTGATATTAACTGTGATGGGTGAGTTATGATATCGTGTACATGCAAACTGATTTCTTTGTAATTAGAAAACTAAACTTAGAGACACCAAAAAGACAATAAAATAAAATCAAGTAGTAATCACATATACATATTCATAATATTATTTTAAGTTTTGAACATATTTTCTTAAAGAAAAAAAAAGAAATTTTTACTTTAACTGTTTATGAGATTAATTCCCTTTTGTTAGCAAAATTTTGTGATAAGGTTTTATAATTAGTAATAGTAAATTTAAATCCAAAATAATTAAACTTGCCAGTTGCCACTTTTATACGGAAGTTATTTACTTTTATTTTTTTAGATTTGTTTTGTTTTGTTTTGTTGTTTCTTAATATAAATAAATTTGATTTTATAGTATCGTGGAGAGACTAGGAACCCAAAAATAACGAAACATGGCGTCTTCATCTCCCTCATCGTCTTCTTCGCTTCCGTCTCTGTTCACAACCATCTTCGTCCTACTGTTTCTAATTGTATCAACCGCTGAATCGGTGAAATCGCCGTTTCATCCACGCGATCTGCTTCCGCATTTGCCCAGACAAGTCTCGTGGCCGATTCTAAACTCTCTATATGGAGCCGCTGATCTGCTTCCTACTTTCATCGGAACAGCGAGTTCAGGGAACGATTCCGTTCAGTGGAAAGGTGCTTGTTTCTTTGAGAACACGGCTACCTTGGAGTT
>NC_025695.1:42558911-42571910 GCF_000633955.1 Camelina sativa
TTTTTTTTTTTTTTTTTTTTTTTTTTTTTTTTTTTTTTTGTGAGATTCTTATCTTGGAGGCTTTCATTTGGAGTAATTGATTTGTGTATGAAACCATTTTCGAATATGGTAATGTGTGTTAGTTCTGTAGTTTCTTACTTTGGCAGTGGATGAAAAGCTAGTTTTAATAGACAGAATTCTGAATTTGATTTTGTTGGTGTTAATGAAGGCGGATAAGGCGCATAGTTGGACATGTATGGATCTTTATGTATTTGCAACTCCGTATCGTGTGACATGGACTTGGTACTTCATTTCTCGACATCATACTGTGGAGTTTCCGGAGTGGGATGGCAAAGCTGAGTATGAATATGTAAGTTTTTGTTTTGAATTCTGTTTTGCCATATCTCTTTTGGTTTCTTTGATGTAAGGATTTTATATCTATGCAGTTTGGTTGATGTGTTTTGGGTTTCGATATTGGATCAGGTTAAGAACAAAGGAGTTTCGATATTCCTTATGCACGCAGGGATGTTAGGAACACTTCAAGCACTGTGGGATGTTTTCCCTCTCTTTACTAATACCGGTTGGGGGGAAAGCGCTAACCTTGCGTTTCTTGAGAAACATATGGGAGCTAATTTTGAAACTCGCCCTGAACCATGGGTTACGAATGTTACTACTGATCAGATCCAGTCAGGTGATCTCTTAGCTATTTCAAAGATCCGTGGGAGATGGGGTGGTTTTGAGACTCTTGAGAAATGGGTGAGTGGGGCATATGCTGGTCATTCCGCTGTTTGCTTGAGAGACTCTGAAGGAAAACTATGGATTGGTGAGTCCGGAAATGAAAANTCCGTTCAGTGGAAAGGTGCTTGTTTCTTTGAGAACACGGCTACCTTGGAGTTCCATAACAAGTCTGGTAGCGAGTTTGGTGGTGGCACGCTTCACATTAAGGTTTTGAATTTTTTTTGAAATTGAAGTTAATTCATANAGTTTGGTTGATGTGTTTTGGGTTTCGATATTGGATCAGGTTAAGAACAAAGGAGTTTCGATATTCCTTATGCACGCAGGGATGTTAGGAACACTTCAAGCACTGTGGGATGTTTTCCCTCTCTTTACTAATACCGGTTGGGGGGAAAGCGCTAACCTTGCGTTTCTTGAGAAACATATGGGAGCTAATTTTGAAACTCGCCCTGAACCATGGGTTACGAATGTTACTACTGATCAGATCCAGTCAGGTGATCTCTTAGCTATTTCAAAGATCCGTGGGAGATGGGGTGGTTTTGAGACTCTTGAGAAATGGGTGAGTGGGGCATATGCTGGTCATTCCGCTGTTTGCTTGAGAGACTCTGAAGGAAAACTATGGATTGGTGAGTCCGGAAATGAAAATGAAGAGGTAACAATACTTCAGAGTGCTGCCTTAAGGTTAAGTTTTAAGTACAACAAGATTTCTTTTGTTGAAGGTTTCGCTTTTGGTCACAGGGAGAAGATGTTATAGCGATATTACCATGGGAGGAATGGTGGGAATTTGAACAAACAAAGGATGACTCGAACCCTCAGATTGCATTGCTACCTTTGCATCCTGATGTTAGAGCCAAATTTGACGTTGCTGCTGCCTGGAAATTTGCTCGCAGCATGGAGGGTAAACCATATGGTTATCACAACTTGATTTTTAGCTGGATCGATACCATTAGTGAAAACTACCCGCCTCCTCTAGATGCTCATCTTGTATGGTTTTCTTTTTCCCTTTCTTACAATTTTGGTCTGGATGAATGAGTACACTTTTCTAATTGGATTATATTTGAGCTTTTCTTATAGGTTGCATCTTTCATGACTGTTTGGAGCAAAATGCAGCCTGATTATGCTGCTAACATGTGGAATGAAGCCTTGAACAAACGACTAGGAACAGAGGTATTAAACTTTGTGCTTGTTTTTATATACCCAGTCCTATATATACCTTTCGATCTCTTACTTCTTGATCAATAAAAAGCCTTTTTTAGTTCGATTGTTATAATCATTCTGAATTCTAAACATCTTCATAATTCATAGGTATGTTTACTTAGTGCTTGTCCTCATTTGAGATGGTCTTAATATTGATACTCCATTTTTCTCTGCTATTATAATTTGTTTTTCCTTTTCCCGGCCCTTCTCCTTTCTCTTCTTATTTAACATGGTCTAAATTGCAGGGACTTGATCTTTCTGATGTACTGGTGGAAGTAGAGAAGCGCGGATCCTCATTTGACAGATTACTGGCAGTTCCCGAACAAGACGATTGGATATACAGCGATGGTAAATCAACCTCTTGCATAGCTTTCATTCTCGAAATATACAAAGAAGCTGGTCTGTTCGGTCCACTTGCTAGTTCTATTCAAGTCACAGAATTCACGGTAAGAACCAATCATCAATACACACAGTCTCTGTTTCCATTCCCAATTTCAAAACTCTTGTGACCGTGGTCTTCTATTTCTCTCTTCTTCAATCTGCAGATCAAAGATGCTTACATGCTAAACTTTTTCGAGAACAATGCAAGTCGCCTTCCTACATGGTGCAATGACAATGACAATGTGAAGCTTCCTTACTGTCAGATACTTGGGAAATACAGGATGGAACTTCCTGGTTACAACACCATGGAACCATACTCGCACATGAACGAACAATGTCCAACTCTGCCTCCAAAATACAATAGACCAGATAACTGCTAGAATTCAACTCTTATCTCCCTCAGATGTTTGTTTGATTTTAGGTAAAAGTTAATGTAATCCCCGTTGGAAAACTCAACAATTACTTTATCTGTTTGTATATATCATTCAGGTTTGTAGCATCTGCTCTGCTCATCACGTAACTGTTTGGATATTATAATCCAGTGATACACAGCAATAGAAATTAAAAAGTTTCGATCTTTTGAAAGCTTCAACATACTCATTGGTGTTTTCGGTTTAAGCTTTTCAATTACACATCACTTCAGTGTTCCGTTGCGGCGGCTCCAGAAACGATTTGCTTTTGGTTTCATCAATCTAAAACTTAATTTCAATTGTAACGTAGTCTTCTTCCGGTTTAATTTGGTTTATATGTCTCTTCCGGTTTAGTTAGCTCATCTTCGTCGTAGCTTGAAAGCTTTTAGATTCCTAAAATGTGCGTGATGTTATCAGGACAGATGATGGGCCATGTCGTGGCCCGAACTCAGCTGATTCTGCCTCGAGATAACTTCGCCGATTGTATACGGTGTCACGGTGTGAGGGTTTCAACAAAAACCCTAAAAATGGGGTCAAAGCGATCCACTTGCCCTTCCTGCGATAAACCAAGCCAGCTTTGCCTCTGCAAGAAGATGCGAGTTCCATGTTTCGATAATGAGGTGAGTGTTACTATTCTTCAGCATAGTCTCGAGAGAAAACACGCCCTTAATTCAGCTAGAATCGCTAGATTAGGGCTTAAGAATGTTAGTGTGACCACTGTTTTCGATGTTCATGATGAGGCAGAGTTCGTAATCAGGGTTATTGGATCGGGTTGCTGCAAGATTGACACGAATTGTTCGGATTCTGGTTATAGGGTAGAGAATGGAGCTTCTTTGGAGCTTGATGGTAGCTCTAAGTTAGGTAGTGGCAGTGTGGAGAATTTAGAATTTGAGAACAATGGTAGGTTGGGATTTGCTGAAAGTTTGAAGCTTTCTCAGCATTCAGGTGAAAGTTCTAGTCGGGATTTACGGGTTACAGATCAAAAGATAGGTTCTTGTGAAGGAAGTGTATCAGAAGATTTGATAAGAATGTGTATGAAGAAACATGGTGTCATCAGCAATATCTCACACTCTTTGATGCTCGAAACCAGTGTAGAGAATCCTAGTTTTGATCATATACTGGCTTCTCCTGCGGCCATGGATGTCTTGGCAAAAGGGTTTGTGGTAACAAAGTTTTCAGAAGGGAAGCGAGAATTCGAGCTCGAGGTTCCTCCTGGATCAGCATTGTTGTTCCCGAGCGAAGAATCGGTGAAGATCAATGATCTAAAAGAGAAAGAAGAAGAGTTGAAGCTAAAGAATCTGATTGTTCTTGATGGGACATGGTCAAAGGCAAGAAGAATATACCTTGAAAATCCATGGCTTAAGATTTTATGTTGCCATGTGAAACTGGAGATCGAAGGTACAAGTTTATACAAAGAAGTTCGGCGGCAGCCAAGAGCGGGATGTTTGTCTACAATAGAGAGTATTGTATACGCGATGAAGGAGATGGGAGAAGATCCTGAAGGTTTAGATAATATGTTGAATGTTTTTGAATCCATGGTTGAAGATCAAAGAAGATGTAAAGATGAGAACTTTAATAAGATCATCTGAAAAGGCAAAATGACTTTTGCTGTTGTAACATGACCGCTGAACAATTATGCTAAAATTGGTGTCATTTTTTGAATTGGGTGAATAATAGAAATATAAGTATTGCGGGTATGAAGCAGGAAACTTTCATAGTTATGGACCAAGATGTAAATTAAGAAATTATACTTGTTCAGTAAAACTTTTGGTAGCTTCACAATTAAACCCTACGAGGAGCTCAGAGTGTTTCGTTTCTGAATGTTTTCAATTCGCAGCAGAAGCTTAACGCTAGCAAAAGAGCCAAAGGATTCGTTTTTGTTGTTGGGTCATCTCCGAGCTCGATTTGTATCTACAGATAACTATGATCCACCATTTTCACCTCTCTCAAAACCCACTAAACCTTCTTCAGAGAAGAAGAAGAAGAAGAAGAAGAAGGAAACGAAGCAGGATCAGTCGTCGGAGCTGGTAAATAAAACGAAGATTCCGGTGATTTCAGACCTCCCTTTTGATTTTAGGTATTCGTATTCAGAAACAAACCCGGAAATTGAACCAATTGGATTCCGTGAACCGAAACGGTTTTCTCCGTTTGGACCGGGTCGATTGGACCGGAAATGGACAGGGACTTCCGCATTGGCTTCGCCGGGGATTGATCAGAGCCAATGGGCGGAAGAGAGGGAAAGAGTTCTCGGCGAGCCTTTGACAGATGAGGAAGTTACGGAACTTGTTGAACGGTATCGGCATAATGATTGTTCACGGCAGATCAATCTCGGTACACTTTTTAATCTTTTAGCTTTGGTTCATCGTATAAACTTCAAAGTTTAGAGCTTTCTTCATTGTTTCTTTGGGACTTTGTGATCTTGGTGAGAATTATGAATTCATGTTTCCTCATTTTGTGATATAAATCAAGTTTTTAAGAATTGAGCTTTGAAACATATGTGATTGGTGTCCTCTAAAGCTTCCTTCAATCAAACTGGTTTATGATTGGTATCATTTGTTAGGGAAAGGTGGTGTGACACACAATATGATAGATGACATTCATAACCATTGGAAGAAAGCTGAGGCAGTGAGGATCAAATGCTTAGGAGTACCTACTCTTGACATGGACAACATATGTTTTCACCTCGAGGTGTCTGTTATTAGATTGTCTCTGTTATTAGATAGTAAGTGCTCGTCCTCATCTTACTATAGTTGTGTTTCTTGACAGGAAAAATCTGGTGGAAAGGTTGTATACAGACACATAAACATTCTAGTTTTGTATCGAGGAAGGAACTATGTAACTAAGAATCGTCCCATCATACCACTCATGTTGTGGAAGCCTTATCCACCGATATACCCAAGACTTGTAAAGAATGTAGCAGATGGGTTGACATTTGAAGAAACCAAAGAGATGAGAAATCGCGGGCTTCATTCTCCTGCCCTAATGAAACTTAGTAACTAGTTACACCCGTTGCAAACTCCTTGGTCATTTGTTCTGGTCTTTCCTCAATTTCATTGGCTTAATGTTGTTGATGCAGCTAGGAATGGTGTCTATGTTAATGTCGTGGGAAGAGTGAGAGAGGAATTCGAAACAGAAGAGATTGTGAGACTAGATTGCACTCATGTTGGGATGAGTGACTGCAAACGAATCGGTGTGAAGCTAAAGGTATAATATAACTCTGAATGGTTTTTTTTTTTTGCTTGCCTTGTGAGATTCTTTATGATTGATCTTTAATGTTGTGAACAAAATTGCAGGAGTTGGTTCCATGTGTTCCCATATTGTTCAAAGATGAGCAGATCATACTCTGGAGAGGGAAGAGGAAGGGTGAAGAAGAGGTTGTTACAAACATTGATCCAGAAGTATGATCATGTGACCTACGCAACTGCAACTGTAGACCAAAAAACTTCTTCATCAATACAACAAAATCTTAATCAAGAACTATGCGTATTGGTATAATTGACTTTAACTTAGACTAACATCGGACCAGTCCAAACGTTGTTGTTTATGAAATTGACTAAACTAATTATTCCTTTAAAGCTTTAACTTTTTATAGTACAGTAGTATCAATTTTACCTTTAGAACACCAAACATGTTCAATTAGACAATTACTCTTTATCGCCGGTTCAGAACCTAACCGGTCAATAACTAATGGGCTGAGTTTAAAGTTAAAATTTTGGGCCTCTAAGAAAAAGCCCACACTATGATACAATTACAACTATAAAGGAAGCGAGACTTGAGGCTTATAACGTCCTTTCTTTTTCATTTCTCTTCCCCGTAGCAAATAGTTAGGTTTTTTTTTGTCCGTCGTTAGTGATGCATCAACCACCGTCAAACGCCGCCGGAGCAGGACAACAAACGGGACAGCAGCAGTTGTGGATGATGATGCAACAACAGCAACAACAGCTACAGCAGCAGAGGCAGTCGGCGCCGGCACTAGGTCAACAGCAGCAGTACGGAGCTGGATCTCAGAATCCAGAGGTCAAGTCCTTATGGATTGGAGATTTGCAGCAATGGATGGACGAGAGCTACATTATGAGCATCTTCGGTCAATCTGGAGAGGTAATTTTGTTACAAGTTGAAGTCTTTTATTTAATTATGTAGAAAGATTGAAAAGTATTGTTTATCGATTAGGGTTTAGGTTAGTGATGGTTTGGTGTTTTGGTTTGTGGTTGCAGGCTGTATCAGCTAAAGTCATTCGTAATAAGCTGACCCGACAATCTGAAGGTTATGGATTCATTGAGTTTGTCAACCGTTCTGTAGCTGAGAGGTTTTTGCAAACTTACAATGGTGCTCAAATGCCGAGCGGCGAACAGACGTTTAGGCTCAACTGGGCTCAGGCTGGTGCTGGAGAGAGACGACAGACTGAAGGTGCTGACCACACTATTTTCGTAGGCGATCTTGGACCTGAAGTCACTGACCAAATGCTCACGGATACGTTTAAGAGTGTGTATGTGTCTATCAAGGGGGCAAAAGTTGTCATGGACAGAACCACTGGAAGGTCCAAGGGCTATGGTTTTGTCAGGTTTGGGGACGAAACTGAGCAGATGCGTGCCATGACCGAGATGAATGGTCAATGCTGCTCCACCAGGCCTATGCGTATTGGTCCGGCTGCCAATAAGAATCCTCTTCCGATGCAACCAGGTATGTTTTATATATAGGAATTGTGTGCCTTGAGTATGTTGAATGGTGATTTGAAGATTGCTTGTGTTTTAACCTTCTTTGTTGAGCATTGTAATTGAGTGTCTTTTTTGGTTGATGTATTTCTTTCTGATTAGTCAAGCTGATTCTCTCAGTTGGTGCTGAAGGATTAAGAGAATTTATCTGTTTGTTTCCTTTTAGTTTTCGCCTTTCTACACTTAAAATGGATTCTGATATTGTAAAGCATCCAAACACTTATAAAAATCAGCTCATGTTGTCTTAAAGCAGGAGAACAAGTGGCTCTCTTTGGGGGGAGCCTGGAACTGATTTCAGCCGAAAATGATACCACCTTATTGCGTGGCCTCATTTAGGTCAGTTGGTTATGTTATCAGAATAAGTTACATACAAGTGGCTGTTATTAGCCTACAGTTTCAAATTACTTTCCACTTCCTTACTTATCACTTAGAAGTATTTTATTTTGAGGCTTTTACCTTCAAATTAATTATTTTCATATTCCGTAGCTCATTTTTTCCTTCTTTAATTTTGAGTCTTACGTTGAAGTTAATACTTCTTCTCTAAGTAGACTTTTGCAAGTCTTTTTCTGTCTTTTCATAATGTTTTCCCACTTTTACAAGTATTTTCGTAATAGTTTTCCTCTCTAGATCTATTCTATTAAACCTTGGCCAAGCCATAGTTGATTACTATGGATGTAGGTGAAATTTTTTGCTCCAGTTATTTGCTTGGGTGTTGAACTCCCACTGGCACTTACTGTCAGATTCTCCTGATCATTTTTGAACTGTATGTTGTTTGGATTGTTGCTGATATCTTCTTAGCTTTTGATGTGAATATTTTTTGCAAACGTTTTTAAGTGAGCTTCTGTTGTTCTGCAATTTAGTTTCCTTGTAGCTGTTTTACCATGTCGAGTTTTATTCTATATCAATTGAATTTTTAAGCCCTTCTTGAGTTCACCCATCTTTTTATTTGCAGCTATGTATCAAAACACTCCAGGAGGAAATCCTGGAGATAGCGATCCAAATAACACAACAGTATGTAGTTAGTTTTCTTTTGCTTTCCTCCAAAATCTCTTGTTTGATATTTTTGCTAGACTATAAGTCTAATGTGTTGTACTTTTAGGTTTTTGTTGGAGGTCTGGATACTAACGTTACAGACGATGAGTTGAAGTCCATTTTCGGTCAGTTTGGGGAACTAATTCATGTGAAAATACCTCCAGGAAAACGTTGTGGATTCGTTCAATTTGCTAACAGGTATAAAACATCATATCATCTATTCACTATACAAACCCATTTAGTTCTTTTCGTACATACTTAAACTCTGTTGTGCTTCAGGGCGTCTGCAGAGCATGCACTTTCGGTGTTGAATGGAACACAATTAGGTGGACAAAGCATCCGTCTTTCGTGGGGACGTACTCCTAACAAGCAGGTTGGTTTGGTACCTTTTTAATCTTGCATTCTCAATTTCTCAAATCTCTACTTGTAAAACTTGATAGTAATTATGAGCAAAATCATAACTTATAATTTTTGTTATCACAGCCTGATCAAGCCCAATGGAACGGTGGTGGATACTATGGAGGATACCCTCCACAGCAACAGGGCGGCTACGAAGCTTATGGTTATGCACCTCAACCAACTCAGGATCCTAATGCGTACTATGGTGGTGGTTACTCTGGCTATGGCAACTATCAGCAGCAACGACAGGTAAATCAACAACACTAAACGACTTAATATTTTTGTTGAGATTTACCAAATGTGAAAAAGTTCCTTATCATTTTCGTTTTTTTAATGCAGTGAAAGATGAACATCGGCCTTATCTACCAATGTCTTGGAACAAACATGAGTCTTTTTAGGACATAGACTAAGAGTGCCCTTTTTTTATATTTGATGTGAATTTTGTTTTGCAAATGAGTTTGCTATGAACATAATGTTTGCTGAATGTTGAAACTTATTCTGTTTCTTAAAAATATTATCCAACAACGATCGGATTACCATTTGCTAGTGTGACAAACCACCTTTATAAATGTGCACTCCAAATTCAATATTACTACCGGAGTAAACAAAAAGGTCTGATAGAAAGTACAGTAAATAGTATAAACTATTTGAGAATTTATCAGATTACAGTCAAAAGCGACATCAAGCATATATAATATGAGAATTTTATGAAAGGAATTAAATTATTTTCTTCCCAACACAGATAAAAAGGCTAAAATGCAAATCATTTTTCTTCATAGTAGACAGAAAAGCAAGAGTGGAAAACAAACCACAAAATTTTCCCACAATTGATAAACTACACAATTACTCTCGGTGTACAAAGGAAGAAGCTTAAAATATGTCTTTTGAGAGATCTCATGATTGAGTTATCAGTTTGAGTGCTATTTCTTCAAGCTCAGCTACGGAGATAGAATCTGTGTTGATTTTTCCTCCTTCCTTTTCTTCATTGTCAGAGACGATTTTCTTGGCTCTTTTGTGATTTCTTCCTGTTTCTTCTTCTGATGATCCAGAACCATCATGGCCTTCTTCTTCTTCTTCTTCGTCATCTTCTTCATCCTCCTCCATGGCTCCTCTCTTCCTCTTAATCTTCTGTTTCATTCTCTTTTCCCTCCTCTTTTCCCTCTCAACTTTCTTGTCCTCAGCGTCGGCTTTCCTCATTTCCGCTCCCACTTTCTTATAGAATTCCTTCCTTTTCTCTGCAAAAATCAAGAACCATCTGCATTGTAAATACTGACACATTGCTAGTTTGTGGGAACAGAATAATAGGGATTTGATGTAACTTAAGGTCCATGTTCCTTTACCTTCATCAAGGGCCATGTCAGTCCCTGTTGCACCAGCTACACTTGCTAAGGGAGCCAACGAATTGCCTTCCTCATCAAGCACAACCCTTGACCCAAATGGTCTGTGTAGATTGATCTTCAGCTTCTTGTTTTTCAAAACCCGAGTTCCTGGCCTATAAATTCAAAGGAAATTTATACACATAAATTACCATGATAAGACTGGTAAGGAAAAAAATAGTTAATGGAATTTCAAAACCATACATGAGAACTTCTTCCTTGGTTGATTTTTCTACTTCCTTGCCCTCTCCATGTGGCTTGAGAGCGAAATCCTCTTCATCTAAATAATCACCCAGAAGATCTTTTTCTACAACCGGAGGTGCTTCACATTCTTGTGCATACTCAGGCTCCTCCATAGCGATAGAACTCTCAAAGACCCCCTTTTTCTTCGTTTTTAGGTTTGTGAATCGGATTTTGGGAGTCATTGGCAGACCAAGTGAAGCAGAAAAGTTTTCAATCGACAGCTTCGACACATCAAAAATCTCTTTATCTTTTCTTTTGTGGATGGACCTCAGATATGTGATGAAGGCTCTCTGAGCAACACCTTGAAGTTCGGGGTGCTTGACTAATAAAGCAGCCAACCGCCTAGAAACCTCTTGCAACTTTTCGTTGTTTGCCTGCGTGAACAATTTTATTTAAGTCAAATGATTTTCAACATCAGACAGTCGAGACTCAACGAAAGTGAGGTATTTACTAACCTTGATGAGTTTTACAGGCACTCTAGCTTCTTGTAATCTCTCAATCATTTTTTCTTCCGAAGGTGTCAGAAAGAGGAGCGACTTCCCTTGAGTATAGAAACGAGCTGTACGCCCAACTCGGTGAATATAAGAAGCTACATCTTCAGGACAATCCATCTATAAAATAAATATGATGACATCACACTTCAGCCCGACAAGACCATAGAGTATTGTATGTAATTCTGAATGTGTGGATTCATACCTGAACAACCCAGTCCACAGCCTTCTCAAAATCAAGTCCTCTAGCAAGAACATCAGTACAAAACAGAACTGACTGTCTCACAATGAACTCCGAGTACACTCCCATCCTTTTCTCCTGACTCATTTTTCCATGAAGGCACTTCAAAGGTATTCCAGGCTGGAGCTTGCTGAATGCTTCATAAACAAATTTGACCTGCCCAAAATAATGATTCCTTTATCAATCTCAAGATAGAAAAGAAGTAGCAGAATGAAAGTGAACAAAACTATCTCCATGTTGGATTTTTCAAAGAGGAAGAAAGGTAAAATCATCTAACCTGTTTCTTGGTGGAGAGAAAAACAAGAATCCTGGAATTAAGATGAGTTTTGATGAAGCTCCATAACATGTCTAATTTCTTTTCCACTGGGACAATCATGACCGTCTGCATCAAGCTAGTTGGAGTAGCTGTAACCGCCTCTTCATGTACACTAATGTACTCAGGATCTCTCAAACTGAGTCTAGCTAGATCCTTGACTTTCTTAGTTTGGGTTGCAGAGAAAAGCAAAGTTTGCCTGTGCTTAGGCAACTGTGAGATTATAGGATCCAACTGCCCCTTAAACGCAGAATCAAGGACACGGTCGGCCTCATCTAAAATCAGAATCTGCAGCAAAAGCGAACATACATAAAGATAGGGGATGCCCGTTTAGTAGTGGTTCTACAGTATCCTTGATTTGCAACTTTCCTTGGTGGCAGCATAATGATTATAGATAAGAGTTAACAACACAAGATGCCCCTAAGATTATGTAGCTAACATTTCTTTTAAAGTAAGGTAGAGTGAAAACATGAAGAAATAGAGTCAAACAGTACCTGAAGCTGTGAACAATCGAAGTTTGGGGTCTCATCCATATGCTGAAGAAGCCTACCAGGAGCACATACCAAAATATTAATCTCATTAACTTTCTCCTTCTCAACGTCAACTCCTTCGCGCCCACCAATTAAGAGCCCCGCACTGAAGTTATGAAACTTTCCTACTTTATTCAAAACATTGAAAGTTTGAGCTGCCAATTCCCTTGTTGGAGATATAATAATACATCCAACTCCATCTTCAGAACTCCATCTCTCCCTATGTAACTTCTCCAAGATCTACAACACACAACAAACCCATCCATTAACACACACCAATGCAATAGCAAGTAAAAGCAAAAAAAGAACCAAAATTTAAAATACCCAATGCTCAATCAATCTAACGAACAAAGTAACAAGAGAGAATTGAATCGAAGCCTCACCGGAATAACAAAAGCCAAAGTTTTGCCCGACCCAGTTCGCGCAGCACCGAGAATATCTCTTCCGCATAAAGCATGAGGTATGGCAGCTCTCTGTACATCAGTCATATCAGCGTACTTCGCCTCTTTCAACCCTCTTTTCGTTTTATCCGATATCGGCAACTGAGTAAACTTCCTTACGCCTGCGTAACGCGAGAATACGGTGCCGTTTTTGCCGTCTTCGAACTTTCCGATCTTGGCGTCTTTAGGAAGAGGACCAAATGAAAGTGGATTGGATCCTGAATCAGGTTTCTGGGATTCGATCCACTGGTTCAGAAGATTGATCTCCTCGACTTCATTGCGACGCATCTCCTTCTTCATTCCCCTGGTCTTCTTAGGTCTTCCCATCTTGACACAAAACTAGAGATCCAGAGAAGTAAAAGCTAACGATTTGAGAAAGCTCGAATTTGCGGGAGGTATGAAAAAATTAGGGTTTTACGATTTGACAGAGAATCACAAGAAGAAGACGTTGTTGCAGCCAATTCAAGGGTTTAACGATGACGATGTCACTTTTTTTTTCGACTAAAAAAAAATTAGGCCC
>NC_025695.1:42578109-42597916 GCF_000633955.1 Camelina sativa
ACCCAGTTCGCGCAGCACCGAGAATATCTCTTCCGCATAAAGCATGAGGTATGGCAGCTCTCTGTACATCAGTCATATCAGCGTACTTCGCCTCTTTCAACCCTCTTTTCGTTTTATCCGATATCGGCAACTGAGTAAACTTCCTTACGCCTGCGTAACGCGAGAATACGGTGCCGTTTTTGCCGTCTTCGAACTTTCCGATCTTGGCGTCTTTAGGAAGAGGACCAAATGAAAGTGGATTGGATCCTGAATCAGGTTTCTGGGATTCGATCCACTGGTTCAGAAGATTGATCTCCTCGACTTCATTGCGACGCATCTCCTTCTTCATTCCCCTGGTCTTCTTAGGTCTTCCCATCTTGACACAAAACTAGAGATCCAGAGAAGTAAAAGCTAACGATTTGAGAAAGCTCGAATTTGCGGGAGGTATGAAAAAATTAGGGTTTTACGATTTGACAGAGAATCACAAGAAGAAGACGTTGTTGCAGCCAATTCAAGGGTTTAACGATGACGATGTCACTTTTTTTTTCGACTAAAAAAAAATTAGGCCCAATAAGGACTAGTTTAGGCCCAATAAATAGGCATTTTCATTACATGTTTTCCATTAAGTTATACACCCTCCATTTCAAAATATAAGATGTTTTAAAGAAGTTTTTTGTTTCAGAATATAAGATGTATTCAATTTTCTATGTAACTTTTAGATTAGTTTAGTATTATATATTATGCAGTATTGTTTTTGATTGGTTGAACTTGTTAAAAGTAAATATTTCTTAATCTTTGTGTTTTAGTTAAAATATCCTATATTTTGAAACACAGGAAGTATTAAAAATTAAACAAGTTTGAGAGCTAAGTATGGTGTAAATCTCAACACTAATCAGTATGACATTTTCCAGAACACATTACCATTATGCGTCTTTGCCTTTTTTTTTTATTAAGTTTTTCAAGGCTAAAGTGATGAATTTGATATGATCTTAGTTTATGCATCAAATTAGTAAGTAACTTTTACAAAAAAAAAAAAAAATGTAGTCAGTAATTGTAAAACACATGTGGTCTGGCGGTACACATATGTCAATTCAAGCGAACAAAGAAAAATGAAACTAATCTGTTAAACATTTTTTTAAGTTCTTAAGAAAAATCATAAAATAGGCTATAGTTCTTATCTAATTCGATAACGACAAAAAGATTACTCTAAACTCTTAAACTGTATATTAAGTTGATTTATCTCTTTTCGAGATTATCCCATAATTAATAATTATATAGAATAACAATACATTGGATTGTTTTTTTGGTTAGTTGTGTGCTTAGTATATTGGATCCAACAAATAAAATTAGTTAAGAGCACTTTGATAGTTGGATATCGACACGGTTTGATTCCCATTACTCGAAAACAAAGAATTTCTTTAACAAAAAAAAATAATTGTATATGCTTTGATAAAACCACATAGTTTGTACAAAAATTTGATACCATGTTGCAAAATTAAAGAGTTTAGGTGCATTCACTCTTGAGATAACATTTCTTAATTCGAAGTAATGACTAAAATTTTTAATTATAATAAGAGAATGAGTTAGCATTCCAT
This sequence comes from Camelina sativa, assembly GCF_000633955.1. Lineage (NCBI taxonomy): Eukaryota > Viridiplantae > Streptophyta > Magnoliopsida > Brassicales > Brassicaceae > Camelina > Camelina sativa. The sequence goes on from NC_025695.1 coordinate 42,579,684, forward strand.
AAATTAACAAAAATGAATTATCATATAGAAATTTACAAAAATAAATTATCCATATAAATTTTTTTACCTACAACATTAAATTATGGCGTTAAAAGAGAATGTTATAATAAATTTGGAACTAACAATGCATATAAAAAATTATAACGTATAATTAAAATGTTATCATAACACAAAATGTGTATTGCACTAAAAGAATTAGAGAAATATGTAATGAAATTTTGAATAAAAGAAAGTCAAACAGTTTTAAAATTATATATCAATAAATCATTTAACTATATTTGTTTAGGTTGTTAGTTGTTAATTAACCATAATTATATCAGAAGATATAATGGAAATGTAATGTTTTACTATTTGTATCTATGTAAGTTTTTTATTATATCATTTAAGAGTACTTAAGATATATATGTGAGCCTTTTTGTGTACTTATAATTATTTAGGGATTATATGCAATATAACTAAAACAAAACTCATTAACCATAATTATATCAGAAGATATGATGAAATGTAATGTTTTACTATATGTATAGTTGACCTTTTTTTAATTTTCAAATTATATAGGAGTTATATACTACTAAAACAAAACTCATTTAGGCCAATAATAGTTAGATAATTTTTATTCATTTGTCTCAAACTCATTAAAATCATGATAAATCATTTGGAGTTGTAGTTAGAGATGGAAAGAGTTAGGTTGGAGTTGTTGTTCTCGGTCCTCTGTTAGACAATAAAAACTTTAAAAAAAAGTAGAATTTTATATTATAAATTTATTTACCAATTTTGGTTAAATATGATTTTAGTAGCGTTGTAAATTTGCATTATTCTTGGTGCAGCACATCTCCATAAAAAAAAATATAAACAATAATATCTAAATTATAGAAGTATAAGAACTATAAATAAAAAAATTCAAAAAAAATGAACTACAAACAAAACTTATTTTTAAACTAAAAAATTCAAAAATATGAATAAGCAAATCTTTTCATAATTTAATATTTTATTACTTTTTCAATAAATTAAAACTTTTATTCCAATACCAAAAAACAAAAGAAATTAATAAATTTTATAAGTTAATTATAAGTTAATAAACTTTTTATAAGTTAATAAATTTTTACAGTCAAATGGATTTTACTGTTTCGAAACTAATTTAGGCCCAATAACAGTTATATTATACACAACACATACACCACCGGTCTGTGTGCGGATTTTGCCGATCAAATTTGTGTCAAAAGAAATTTCGAAACGAATAGATTTTGAATAATGGCAATCGCGAAGAAACTGGAAGATGAGATCTCACGCTCTTCTTCTCCTTCTTCGTCAGCGTCGATGAGCGAAGCTCTGTTAATCTCTACTATGTGCATCATCGGCTTACAAATCCATGTCCATATCCACGATGGCTCTGTTTTTTCTGGGGTTTTCTTCACCATCTCTCTTGACAACCAATTCAGTACGTTTCCTTCTGGGTTTTTGATTTCCTAATTTGTGTTTTCTGTTTTCTTGAAATCTGTGTTTTGAATTGATTCGGAATTTGTGTTTGGACGATCCCAGAGACTTGATTATTTAGTTAATTGGTAGTGTGAATCTTAAATGTGATTATTCAACTCGATTTTGTGTAGTTATATGTTTAGCATTTTTGGTCTGTTTATGAATTTTTACTGGGTTTGGATTCTGTGTGTTTTAGGCATTGTTTTGAAGAATGCGAGACTTACTAAGAAGGGAAGAAGCAAATCGAATGTAGCAAGTGGGAAGATTGTGGAGACACTTGTTATTTTGTCTTCCAATATTGTTCAAATTGTTGCAGAGGTTTGTTCTTTTTGTTTTCTATGTTAATTTGTTACTTCTATAGGGAGGTTTGCTTTCAAATACAGATTTATGAATTTTCTTATTGTTTTTTTTGTTCATAGGGAGTCTCGCTTTCGTCAAATGTTGCAGGCGAGATTGAGGGTGAAAATGTTGTCTCAGCCGTGGCAGTTTCTTCCGAGCCTCGTTCTTGTATTGCAAATAATAAGTCCATAAATGCTGGCAATAACAGAAGGGGCACTAATCGTAGAAGGTAACCTATGTAGTTGCTATAAGTTCATATTCACACAGAAAAGTTAAAAGATTAAAGATTATGGACGCATCACCACTTTATGAATCTTGTTTTGCTCCTTGCACGCTCTGTCTTTTAGTTTCGTTTTTATTTACTCTATGGCTTTGTAAATTTCCAGATGGGAGATGTGTTAATCTCTTTAACTTTTGAAACAGAAATTCCGCCAAACTTGATAATCGTTTGGAGACTAAAGCAAGAACCTTGACATCTGGGAAGCCAAATGGAACCGCAGATGCCATAAAAGAGCCAGGGAGAAGAGATCAGGTTGGTATTGCACAGGTAGCTTTGTATTGATTGTACTGTGGAATTCATTTAAATAGTTCTACTCATGTGGTGGGAACATACAAGATGATAGTGTAACCAGCCTCCATTTGGTAGAACGTAGAATTATGCACATGGTGTTCGGTTTCTGTAACGGATGACATTTAAGTAGTTGCCTTGTCTAGAGTCACTATTAAGATTCTTGTCAAGTTGTTTACTTTTGCTTTTACAGCGTGACTCCCTTTCTTAGTCATCACTCTCTTGATACTTTTTCCATTTTCCTCTTTTGCAGAACAAACATCATCCCATCTCTCTGAGCCATCAACGGTATGGTACATCAGTATACTATTTTGGTATAGAATTAGTGTCCAGTTAAAATCTTTATCTCCGTCTCGATTTTGGCAATATGTAAACAAACTTCTTTGTATGTCTCAATCTTAGCAATCTAGTTTTCTGACTACAGTAAACCTCTCTGTGTTCTGTGCTGCACTAGTTACTTTATGTTTGACCACATTTTAGAGTTTTCATATGTTATCTCATTCTTGTATATTCTTTTGCTGACAGACAGACTGGAGCCCGCATTTTGCAGCATAGTAAACAAAATACTGTACTTCATCAGAAGGATAACGTTAGTATTGCATCTAAATATATATTCTGTTTTTCAAAATAGTGCTCAGCAGCTGCTTATTATTGTATTTCCCTACTGCAGGTTGATGCCAGAAGCTCAAGTATTAACTGTGAGTTCCATTTTTTTGGAGGACTTTGTATTTTGATTAAGTAACCATGATGAATTCGTTTTTGCTTCCTTCGACAATTAAAATGTTACCTGACATGTCTATCCTCAACTATCTACGTGTTGTAATGACAGTGGACAACACGTCTGAACGTGTAAAACCGACAGAACAAGAGAAAATTATGCCGGACCTTTCTAGTAATGGTTTTCATGATGCTGCAGAAAGGCCTTCATCAACTGAAATTTCACAAAGCACAACTCCGGATGATCACTCAGAAATGACTCAGGTTTTGGTGTCATCTACAAAGAGGTTACAACCTACGCAGACAACAGACCCTGACAAAAAGGCTAAGGTTATTAAAGAATTCTTATTGATCTCTCACCTTCAGAATATTGCTAGTTGCTACTATATTCTCAAGTTAGTATGGAATGCTCGTTTCTTGGTTGTGCGGGTTGATGACTCATGCATAATTCCATCTTACTTTATTTGTTTTACTCCTTTTTTGAAATTCAGGAGTTTAAGCTGAATCCGGGAGCAAAGACTTTTTCTCCATCTCTTGCAAAACGTGTTGCATCATCAACTCATGCTGGTATGACGCCTGTTGTTGCAAATATGGGTTATGTGCCAAGTAGTACTCCTATGTTACCAGTTCCTGAAGCTGGTCGACAAGAAATTGGAATCAGCCCTTTCCTGCATCATGCACCTTCACCTCCCAAGTTTGTTCCATACACCAATCTGGCTCCTGGAAGTACTGGTGGTGGATCTCATTTTCCCCAACATGTAAGTATTCAACCAGAATTGAGTTATCTACTATTTGCTCTCTCTATCTCTTTAAATATAACATGTCTAGAGGGACATATATTCATCTACGACCTTTGTTTAGTGCTAAGTAATTAAATGGCTGTAATGCCAATAATCAGATTATGAAACAGTATCATCTTCATCACACATAAGAGATGATATTGATATAACTCGATTCTAAACAATGATTTGTTACATTTTTCTGCAGATGGTTGGACCGCCTAGTATTAATAGGGGACAGCCAAATAGATTCACCACTCAGTTCCATCCTGTTCAAGCCACACCAATGCTTGTAAATCCCAATCCTCAGGTTGTATTTCATTTACAACACTGTGTTCTCACTCCTGTTATAGAAAAATTGTTTATTGGAATTGAGTTTTAAGTGTATGAGTTTCTGAAGGCTCTTTTGCTATTGTATATTCCAGATGATGGTCGGGAGATCAGGACAGCTTATGTATATGCAACCAATTGCTCAGGTAAGAATTTAAATGATTGTTATTTTGTGAATACAGACAATTACATTAGGCTTATCTGCACACAAGAAACTCAAATCATCTTCCCTTTTATGTTCTTCTAAGGATTTGGTTCAAGGAGCACCACTTCAACCACATCCACCCTCTCGTCCTCTATTTTCTCCACAACAGCTCCAATATCCAAAGCATCAAAGTAAAACATTCTTCTCTGTCGAAGTATGGTTTCATGTTAAGACCAAAGAGTCTGTTCTCATTTTAAGAAATCAATTTTTGGCAATACAGGTGTAATCGCAACTGGTCAACCAATACAGCTATACGCTCCCCAACCATTTGCAGCCAGTGGACATCAGCCTTATACAGTCATGCCTACTGATATTCCGGTTATGCAGGCACCTTTTCCGATTAACAGAGCAATGCCAATTCCAGTTCCCAACGGTTTCTATGGCACAAAGTTTCTATAGAAAGTCCTGTTTTTTTCTTCTTTACCTTATTGTTTACCTCCCAGCTTAATAAGGCTATAATAATATAAAAGGTTTTTATCCATAGTTAGAACTTACAAATTAAAGATTCGTCTATTGTTTTGGATTTTTTGTTTTCTCAATGATATACAAATACAACTATTAGCTTAAGAAAACTGAAAGAGGAAGTAATGAGCAATTTATATGATGAATCACGGTAATTTTGCTGACATCTTTAAGCTAACAATAGTTAGATTCTGTTTTTTTCCTATTTCTGATTACAATGAGATTGAATCAGACTTTTTAAGCTCTTGCAAGAAGAAGTAATCTTTCAGAAGATCAATGGCCTTGAGAAAAATGGGTCTCTCTCACATTTTCCTGCACAGCCTAAGACAAATCAAACATGAATCACTGTAGAGAAACAGAAAAATGTAAACTTGGGATATGATTATATGTATGGTTGGGTAGTAGTACCTGAAGGAGTTCTGTCATCTGGCCTCGTCCGTAACACGGCATGGGTTTCGGCATATGTACTGGATGGACCGGGTGTATCGCCTGCAATGGCTCAATAGACAGAGCTTGCTCATCTGACTCTGGTTCAATGGACTGTGCCGTGTGATGGACTTGACCTTTATTCATCACCTGTGTGAGCAGCGTCTCAAAAGGCTTGCCGTTACTCGCTTGAGACCCCGTCTCGGTCTGCATGGGACTGTGGTGGATCGGGACACGTCCACCACCATTCTGTAGATGATGGGAAGGCTGAAGCACGACAGGAACCAAGAGATTCTTTGGCTGAATTGGAACCAATGCTCTGTTTCTAACACCACTACCACGTTTCTCCCTGAATCTGGATTTCCGACCTCGTTTAGCTGAGCCGTCATGATGCATCACATCACTGTTCCTTCTTATCATTGGCACATCAGGAGCAACATCGTTATCAACCGATACAGGATCACAATGACCAGGCTTGAACACCACACCTCTAAGCATGCTGTCTGAATTTCCAACCTTAACCGAAAGCAAAAACCCTGCATCAAACGTCGCCTCGATCACGCCAGTAATCTGTTGTCCAACCATAGCTTCATCATCATCGTGCCTCTGACGAATCTGAGTCCTGCTTAACCCTGGAGGAGTAACAAGAGGAGACCGCTCGTTAGATTCTAGCCTCAGGTGTTTCCTCGGACGACCTCGTTTCCTTTTCGCCATTAAATCTCCGGAGACAGTGTGGTTGTTCTCCTCATGCCCTTCCTTCTCCATCTCTTTGAGAAGCTTCGATTTTGCAGTAACTAGTGTTAGTTAATAAAACGCTCTCAGTGTAATTCCTCTGAGACAATAATAAAAGATACAATACAAGAGAGATCATCATCACACAAAACTAAAACAATATCAAAAATGTGAAGTTTTAACTGAAACAGCAAACACAAACACAAACACTAAAAAAAAAACTATTTTTTTCGGTTTTTCTTAATTAACATTCACAAATTAAGTGTAAATTATACACATTTCTAACTAAAAACTAGGGATTTAAAAGGAGATAAGATCCAGTAATCCAAACGAACATGCAACCATTTCTAAACCCTTAAATCAGGGACTCCTAACTACAAATCATCTCAAAAAAATCAAACCACTAATCAACCAACAACAGACACACACAGAGACGGAAGTAACAAAATAAGAAAATTTCAGAGTAACCCTAGAATCAAAATCAAAATAAGAACACTAAAAACAAAAAGTCTCGGATTTCAAAAAGAAAAAAAATCGAGTGAAGAAGAAGCACAAAGTATTAATATTATTACCCGAAATGAACAAAACAAAAGAAACGAAGCAGAGAGACAAAAGCTTTCAACTTTGTCCGTCAATTTCTGTGTAAAAGAAACAGACATAGAAGACAGAGATAAATTTTACAGACATACCTGCGATTTTTCTTCTCCTCTTTCTTCAGCTTTTTTTTTTTTTTCAAGTCTTGTGGCAATTACAACGTTAGTCAAACAAGGGAGAGGCTAAATGCGAAAAAGACAAAAAAATCACACATTTGAGGGCAACCAAATTAACAAAAAAAAAACAAAGGGCCCGAAATTTTAATTACTACAGCAAACCAAAAAAAAAAATTGTGGATTTGGTGCAAATCCTCTGTTGTTTAATTTTTTGGTTTGGGCTTTTAGTTCTTACTTTTTTAGATCTTTGTTAATAAGATAGCACTTCTCTTCGTAAAATAAAAGGTCACGTGACAATCACGTGGAGTGTATGCTCTGCTTATCTTAGATCTTCTATGTAATCAATCAATATAATTGATTGTCAAAAAAAAAAATCAATATAATTGTGCGATTTGATTGATAATTTTATCAAACTGTTTGATTAAACCCCCATTAAACTGATGCTCTCGTGCATACATTTTTAACCATACAATAAATTAGATTGTTTCTAAAACGTATTTGCTTTTTCTAACCAACGTGGACGACACTTATAATTTTCATCCGAGTTGTTTGTTACTGATCAATAGAAGCCGTGGACGCTTTACCTTTTTCCATGTTTGAGCTTCTGGATTCATCAGATTACTTTTGACTTCTACTTCGGATGTTCAACTTTCGTGTTGTTTCACAATCTTCTTATCTTTTTCTAATAGCAAAGTAAAGAAAGGAAGAGATGAAGATATAAGAAGAATCGAAATACTTATCATTGCAAAATATCAAATTATCCCCACACCTTTAAAAAAGGCAAAACCAACAAATCACCCCTTAAACACGCCTCCTAATGATGATGTTCACACAAGACGACACCAATTTATTCGCATAAAATAGATAGGATTAAAACAAGAAACGATCCAAAGTGTTTTTAGAAACCGTGGATCTTGATGTGATCCTTCTTAGCAATCCCAGTCTGGACCAAGAACTGAGACACTTTCTTCCTCTGATCACCTTGAAGCTGGATGATCTTGCCTAGCTCCTTGTCCTGCACAACGTTCCCGTTGCAGCAGAAGTCTTTCTTGAGATCCTTGAGTATCCTCTCGTAGCTGTACTCTTTCTTAAGCCCTTGAACAGTCGTCAAGCTCTTTTTCCCATTCCTCTGCTGGATTCGGATGTGAATGTAATCTTTTGCTCCCGGTGCATCAGAATCTTTAGCCTCTGCGAATGGATCGTATGCTGATGGAACCTGGATGTCTAGCTCAACCATGTAAACTTGGTTACTTGGAACTACGAAACTGCTCTTAATTAAGCTCTGTTTGATTCTCTCTTTCTCTGCAAACAAATAACCAAGCAAACCAAGTTTAGCGACTACAATCAACAATAAACAATCCGGAAAAGAACATAACTATCAAAATCCAAGAACCAAGTCTAGTCTTTATCAAGAATAGAGCACGACTTAAAACAAGATTACCACCAAATCGAACATATATATATATGACTGGATCCTCATAAGATATGAGATCTATGATCCTAGTAGATCAATTACATGATCACGACCCTATTGGAATCTAACATCAACCCAAAATATTACCAACGGAGATACTCAAAATTGAAACAAATTAAAGGAGCAAAAAACCTAGTCCCCATAGAGATCAGACTTCTCAAAACCCTAAAAAAAAATTCATGTTGAATACGAGAGTAACGCTAATCATGTTGAAGATCAATCAATCAAACAAAGAACACACCAACAGAAAGATCAATCTAGAACGATTCTACGGAAATAAAAAAGAAAAGAAAAAAGAGATCGTTACCTGAAGGTGGTTGTTGTTGGGGACGAAGAAGACGATTGAGTCTTTTGGGAGATTTGGGTTTTTTCCAAATTGATGAAGAAGAAAGCTTAAAGGAAGGTTTTGTATTTATAAGCCTTTTTTTTTTTTTTAACCTTTTCCTTTTTTATGGCGGTCTAATCTTAGCCGTAGATCTGTAATTTTAATAGACACGTGTATGGATAACTACGAATTAGCGACCCAAGTGGGGGTTTTGAATAATTGTTTTGAGAAGCAGAGAATAATTCACTTTCTCATTTGCGTCCATTGTACGCGCAACTCTCGAATCCGTGTAGGCCCATTAAGAATCATTTATTGAAAAAAGACAAAACAAAAACAATAAGAACCACAAGTGGGGTCCAAACGTTTCCAACACTTGCTCGAAGAATCTCGAAAAAGTCAATAGCTTCATAAATATGACTTCGTATTTATTCGATATCTGTGGTTGTCTGACTAAAGAAGAGACCGTATTATTGCAAATTGATACTCGGAGTTGAAAACGTTTTGACATATAGTGGAGAGAGCCGACGAATCAAACCACTCACTCATTGCTCAAACTTCTAATGATATACGAAAGCATGCCGCCATGATTATGGTATGCCAGTTCCACCTGATTCAACTCCATCAACCAAAGTCAGACCATTAAGATAAATCAAAATCTATACAAACCATTTGTGGATTTACCTCTGTGTCTAACCGCAAAGTGCAGATAAAAAATTTAGCAGTGTCAGTGGTGACAGTTATGTCCTGGCCTGTTTTCATCTCATTGACATTGCTTGGAAGGTGGATTGTGTAGCGTTCATGGCCAGTCAGTTCTAGTGTTTCTGCATCCTCACCGGACTTGAAACACAGAGGAACGATGCCTATACTAACCAAGTTACTGCGGTGGACTCTGTTAAAGCTCTTGGCAATGATAGCTTTCACTCCCTAATAATTTATGTTAAAATCTCAAAGTTACATTGAACGTAGCTCTAAGCGTTGAAAGCCTGTTAAAGTATGATATTAATAACAAATATCACGTATGCATATGCTAATTACCAGAAGCATTGGACCCTTTGCAGCCCAATCCCGGGAGCTACCAATTCCATACTCTGCACCAGCTAGTATGATCGTGTCTTGTCCAGCGGTTTTGTATCTCTGCACATGTATTCAAATGAACATAAAGTGATGGCTTAAGTTTTCTTGAAGTTTGTAATACATATCTTACTCACACTTGCTGCATCATAAACGCTAAGTTTCTCTCCGGTAGGAATGTGAATTGTCTTGGTGCCAACTTCTCCATTTAAGAGCTTGTTAACAATACGCGTACTGGAAAAGGTGCCGCGTGTCATCACTTCATGGTTTCCTCGACGACTTCCATATGACTTGAAATCATACTTACTCATGGAATACCGGTCTATAAGAAATTTTGCAGCAGGACTACCCTCGTGGATAGTTCCTGCTGAGGAAATGTGGTCTGTGGTTATGTTGTCTCCAAAGTTCATTAAGCAATAAGCATCCTTCACTTCACGTGGACCAGGTGGCTTTGTGGTTAGGTTCTTGAAAAAAGGAGGTTCATGAATGTATGTTGAGTTCGGATCCCACGAATAGAGTGCTGAGCTTAGTGACACAGAATTTCTCTTTGTCATTGTCTCATAAGTGCTCCTGAACATGCTTTGTAACTCCCTATTTTGAAAAGCCTATTCAAAAGTACCATTTAAAAAAAACAAGACAAAGAGCGTTAAAAGAAACCATAGAGAAAACTATGAAGTTACTCTATTTACCTGAGTAACTTCTTCATTGCTTGGCCATATGTCCCTTAAGTATACATTTTGTCCATCGTTGTTTGTTCCCATTGGCTCTTTCTCAAAGTCAATGTCAACCTGTATACATCAAAGATTAAAAAGAAAAGAACCAAGGTCGAGACAAATCAATACATTGGATAAATTTCAAAAAATAAAAATTGCTTCATGAGATTTTATTTTCAGTGAGATGACTAAGTACAAACCGTTCCAGAAAGAGCGTAAGCAACAACTAGTTGTGGTGAAGTAAGATATTTCGCTCTAGCAAATGGATTACGACGATAAAGGCTTCTGCTAGAGAGCACAGCAGCCGCAATTATATCTGTGGTAGGAATGAGAACAGAGGAAGCCAGTCAAGTTGAGGTTCACCGACAATTGTTGTTTGCAAAAGAAACAAACTGGAGAGCATTGTGCATCGAACACAAGGATGATGTTCAAGAAGATTCTCAAATCTTATAAACTGTGAAATACAATGGACAGTAATATGGTTTTGTATAGAGCTTCGTAAAGGAAATAGTTAGTTATTTGTCGTAAAGGAGAAACTCGCTACCATTTTCTGAAATAGCAGATCCAATTGGCTCATCAAGTAAGTCATCAGAACCCCAAATGCTTGTACAGACGCCATAGCCGACAACGTTGAATCCTTGTTTCGCTAAGTACTTTTTAAGCCCACTGCATAGAAGTTAAACAAGTAAATTAAGGATGACACCAAAGATCCAATAGATTATACAACATAATCTTAAGTGACCCCAATATACCTTTGAAGCAAGCATTCCTCGACTAATCCAGAAACAGAAGTTACAGTTGTCCTAATCCATGGTTTTACCTATAATTACCGAGCCATTATGTNTGAACATGCTTTGTAACTCCCTATTTTGAAAAGCCTATTCAAAAGTACCATTTAAAAAAAACAAGACAAAGAGCGTTAAAAGAAACCATAGAGAAAACTATGAAGTTACTCTATTTACCTGAGTAACTTCTTCATTGCTTGGCCATATGTCCCTTAAGTATACATTTTGTCCATCGTTGTTTGTTCCCATTGGCTCTTTCTCAAAGTCAATGTCAACCTGTATACATCAAAGATTAAAAAGAAAAGAACCAAGGTCGAGACAAATCAATACATTGGATAAATTTCAAAAAATAAAAATTGCTTCATGAGATTTTATTTTCAGTGAGATGACTAAGTACAAACCGTTCCAGAAAGAGCGTAAGCAACAACTAGTTGTGGTGAAGTAAGATATTTCGCTCTAGCAAATGGATTACGACGATAAAGGCTTCTGCTAGAGAGCACAGCAGCCGCAATTATATCTGTGGTAGGAATGAGAACAGAGGAAGCCAGTAAAGTTGAGGTTCACCGACAATTGTTGTTTGCAAAAGAAACAAACTGGAGAGCATTGTGCATCGAACACAAGGATGATGTTCAAGAAGATTCTCAAATCTTATAAACTGTGAAATACAATGGACAGTAATATGTTTTTGTATAGAGCTTCGTAAAGGAAATAGTTAGTTATTTGTCGTAAAGGAGAAACTCGCTACCATTTTCTGAAATAGCAGATCCAATTGGCTCATCAAGTAAGTCATCAGAACCCCAAATGCTTGTACAGACGCCATAGCCGACAACGTTGAATCCTTGTTTCGCTAAGTACTTTTTAAGCCCACTGCATAGAAGTTAAACAAGTAAATTAAGGATGACACCAAAGATCCAATAGATTATACAACATAATCTTAAGTGACCCCAATATACCTTTGAAGCAAGCATTCCTCGACTAATCCAGAAACAGAAGTTACAGTTGTCCTAATCCATGGTTTTACCTATAATTACCGAGCCATTATGTGACTCGAATAACCTTATCCAGATGACCAAATTCAAAAGCAGAGGGAGAAACTCACTTTTAGGCCAAGGTCATAAGCCTTTTTAGCGACAAGTGCAGCACCGACCATGTCATTAGGGCTTGATATGGCACAATCACTTGTAATGGTCGCAACAACAACACTACCATGTTTAAGCTCAGCAGGTTGTCCGTGATATGAGAACTTCACAATTATGTCTTGTTGTTCTTTTGGGACTGCAAACCCCTTGTAAAAAATAAGGAGACCATGCCACAAAAAATTATTCAAACAAAATAACTTCTTTGATTCGTTATAATAAGAAGACTCAGTTTGTATCTTACCTTTATTCCAAGAGGATTGTCAAGGCATGCTTTCCAGTCAACCTTCATGCCCCTCAAGAAAATTTGGTCGCAAGGCCTGTATAACAAACACACAAAAAAAGTAAAGACGTTAGTGTTAAGATGTAAGGACTTACAGTGAGGTGATGATTTATAGAAGTAAAAACATATACCGTTTTGGACCAGAAATACATGGTTCAACATCTCCCAAATCTAAATGCAGAGAGGATGTATATGCTCTTTCTTCATGGGGCTGCAAGACCAGTACATTTAGGTTTGAGAACATTGACTAAAATGAAAGTACCTATAATGAACCGAAAAACTTATATATTTTACCTCATTGTAGTCAACAAACATCTTGTTTGCGCGCAAGTATGATTCAATCATTGTCACCTAAATGAGCACCACAAGGTAGATATATACAAACCAGCAGAAGCACAAAATGTAGATACGACATAGGTCAGGAGAAATAAGGTAGTAAATGGTTATGCAGACTGAAGGACCTAATGAAACTACATAACTTACTAAAACACAACTTACAGTTTCATTGCTCCTTCCCTTCAATATGAGGTACCCCAGTGTAATATGGTCAACAGGGAAGAAACTCATTGTTGCCTCATATTCCGCGGACATGTTTGCAATCGCGGCTCTATCATTCAATGACAGCCTACTCATCCCCTCTCCTTCATATTGGAAAGATAAGACGAATTATGTACACAGGAAACTTAAGTACACTATCCAAAATTTCAAAGATTACATATATGTTAAACTCACCATAAAACTCAACAATATTGCCAAAAACACCATGCTTCCTTAACATTTTAGTCACGGTTGGAACCAAATCAGTAATAGTAACCCCAACCCGCAACCTTCCAGCCAGCTTAAATCCAATCACACTAGGTAGCACCACGCTAATGGGCTGTCAGTTATTTAAGTATCAAACCAGGGTAAAATCAATATTTACCATATGCATTTACTGCAAAAATGTACCCCCACCTGACCAAGTATTGCTGCTTCTACCTCAATTCTTCCTACTTCCAACCCAGCAACTCCTAACCCACCAATCATTGTTGTGTTGAAATATGTACCAACAACACTGTCAGGGTAGAGAAATCCATCCGAGTTGAAAACAACACGTCCAAGGTACTCTAAGTCTACCTGCAGGTTGAAAATAGAAATATCATAACACATTAACATTATCCAAATTCCAGACTAAAATAACAGCAACATTATGTACCTGATGAACCATACCAGACCCGGGAGAAGCCATCGCCATGTTGTAAAAGGCTGATGATCCCCACTTAAGGAACATAAACCTTTCGGCATTCCTGTCAGATTCAAGCTGCATACCTTTCCGCAGGTCTCTTTCTTGTCTTGCACCATGAACTTGGACTGAGTGATCAAACACAATATCAACAGGAACCTGTAGGCAGAAATGAACTGAAAATGATGAGATTTACGATGGAAACTGATGTAGATTCGACACAAAGTGATGGAAACAGTTCACTAACCCGTGGATTAATCTTGTTAGGATCACTACCAAGATTTTTTATGGCATTTCTCATAGCAGCAAGATCAACTATAACTGGTACTCCTGTAAAGTCCTGGCCAAGAAAATGTACTATTAAGTAATGTAAATGAACAAAGTTTCACAAATTAAGAGAATGAGAAATAATACCAATACCTGTAGAATAACACGGGCAGGTTTGAAGGGGATCTCAGATTTATTAACAGATGTATTCTCCCAATCCATTATTTTCTCAACATCATCCTTTGTGATGTGAAAGCTGTCACAATTACGAATAGCTGATTCCAGTAGTATCCGGACAGAGTATGGTAACCTGTCTGCAGCATTTAGATATAAAGGTTAAGGAGAAAAAGCATGAAAACAAACAGATTTGAGATAACAACAAATGCTTCTTGAGTAACTCTACCGATTCTTGGATCATTTAAAGCTGGTAAAGAGTAGAACTTTCCGTATTCTCCACCATCAGGCTTGTGAAGCGTTGTTAAGATATCCTTGTAGGCATGTTCAGAAGCTAAAATTTCCATAGCAAAAGAGTGATACAAAGTAATCAAATCAGGTACATCACATGAGCTTGCTTCTATTTTCTTATTTGTTGAACAAATAAAACTGAGGATACTTCAACCAAATATAAGTGAATCCGTGAATGCCAAACATGAATAATAAATTAGACAAGTTAAGAAATATTCATGTAAAAGCAAGCTAAGAAAAATGAACTTTATAAACAAAGATAACCATTAAGTATTACCAATGCTAGCGAATTTCCGTTCAAATTTCTTTAATCTCGGAGCAGCAATCCTGGTTTGAGCCTGGAGGCTCGCAGGCAACCGCCAGTTAGCGCCGTGACTCCACCGCGTGGCAGCGGAGCACACTCGAAACAAGCGGAAAGCCAACAAGAACTTCACAGATAGGTTTGAGTTACTAAGACGCGGTGCAGACAAGGTTGGTGTCGAGACAGAGGAGATTCTCGACAGGGAAGAAGCAAATTGCATGCCAGAAGAAGAGTATGTGTACATGGCGAAAAATCAAAACTGCATCGGTGATCAGAAAATTCCAAAATGAGGAGAAGTTGGATCAATCGAAAGCCTAAAACATGGTTGAAGGAAGACACAGAGAAAGTCATCAAGCTTGTGTTATTTTTCTCTACCAAGAAAGAAAAACAGATTTACAAATTGAGGACGCCACGTCTGGCGAGAGAACGTTCCGTTTTTGACCGTTGACAAATGGATTAACGGTACTTGTTCGTATAAAATGATGGATATGTTTCACAGCCAATTTCAATTTTGTATCTTTAGGGTCTTCACTCCTCAGTAACCGTAACTGTCTAAGGTTCATGTTACTTGACACAGTAGCTGAGTCTCGTGAGTATGCAAGCTGCAAAAAATAGAATCTAAGAAGATTGAACCAAGAAGGAATCGAGTCAGTTCGATTCACTTGCCTCTTATGGTTTCACACCTTCTAGCATTGACATAAAAAGAGGGATATCAATTGATTTAGACCATGAATCAGCAGATAATGACGTCTTAAGTCAACAATTCTCATTTGAAGATATATCTAAATACTATAACAAGCTTTAAAAGCATCAAAAAAGTGAACAAGAGAAACGAAGTTGCTATAAGGCTTTCTTGTCAACCTTAGGGTAAAAACATGCCAAAGCTTTAGTTTAAAGGACTCTCAACAGTCAACATTACCTTTTACACAGCAAAGGGAAACAACAGGTGAACCACTGAAAGCAATAGGTTTGGATTCGAAGGCCACCAATCCAATTCCTGTCGGATTAAAGCTGCATCATAAATTTGGACAGAGTGATCAAAGGCAAAACTAACAGGTTTCTGTATGCAGAAAATTAGGAGTATTATAGCCAATTGCGAAAAGACTCGTCACATCACAACAGCATAGTGATGAAGTCAGTTTTGTAAACCAGTGGATCACCCCCAAGACTCTTCACAGCATCCCTCATGGGAGTGATCCAGTACTGGTTTACAAAATTGACTTCATCACTATGCCGTTGTGATGATGGGAGTGATCAAATTTCGCAAGTACTCCAGCCATGAACCCAAAAAAACCGAAAGCAAGAGAAGGTACTATTCAGAACATCCCAAAAAAAGGTAAAACAAAAGTTAGCATAAAGACGAAAAAGAAAGGACTCTACCAGTCTTTCAAATAATCATTGGCATCTTTGAATGGGATCTCAACTTTCGTAAGGCAATCATCAACATACCAATCCAAAACACAAAGACCATTGCTCTGATGAATCTGCGAAAAGCTGAGGACGAACGACGAAGCAGAGGAAACAATTTCTTATTTAGGAACTTACAGCTTATATACTCAAAGGGGACACACACATTATTTTGTTCCCATCCAGATGGGTGTAAAAGGATACACACTACTTTTTACATAAAACGGCGATGAAACTACCAAATTGGAAATATATATAAGTTGAGCGCATCTCTGATCTCTACTGAGGATTTGGGGGACGACTGTTAGCAGCAGAGACTCTAGAACCCCACTCCAGAAGCTCCTTGCTTGTATCATCTTTGTGCACTATCACTTCAATGAAACAGAAGCTCTCTTTTTCCTCATTCGTTGCCGTCTTGATTGCTTTCACTAGCTCCTCTTCGCATCTCACTTTGGCAGTCCAGCATTTGCCTTCTCCATTGTGTATAGCATCAACAAAAGCTGTGTAGTTCCAGTTCTTTATGACATTGTAAGGACCATCGTGAATCTCCACTTCAATTGTGTAGCCTCCGTTGTTGATTAGGAAGATTATGGTCTTTTGCCCACACCGTATCATTGTAGATACATCCTGCGCCGTTACCTGGAAACTACCATCTCCAATACAAGCAATGACACGCTTGTTTGGCATAGCTTGAGCATAGCCAAGAGTAGCACCTACTGACCAACCAATTGATCCGTACTGCATCTGGAATTCGTAACCGCATCCTTCAGGGAGCTTCAGCTTCTGACAATTGAACCAAGAATCTCCTGTCTCAGCAAGCACAGCAGATTCAGAAGAGAGCATATTCTGAATATGTTGGAACAGCACATTAACCCTCAAAGGCTCATTCAGGTTATCTCTCAAAGGCTTTCCTTCTGGGACAAAGATCCTATGGTAATTCTCATAGGAAGTGTTGTTGTGCTTAATCCGTTTCGCCAGTTTACTAAGAAACTCCTTCATAAGAACACACCCAAACGCAGGTCCATTACCAATAGTAACCCGATCAGGCTGCACGATGATCGCCTTCTCTTTCTTGAGAAGCAAAGAGTACCCAACAGAGCTGTAATCGTTAAAAATCGGACCAGCAAACAAGTAAGCATCCGCAGATTCAACAATTTCAGCACAGAAAGCTGTACTCACAGCTCCCCAATACGTCCCTATAAAATGCGTGTGGTGCTCAGGTATTTGTCCTTTAGCAGAAGGCATCACAGCAACACCATAACCAGAAGCATCAGCAAGCTCAACAAAAGCATCCGCAGCTTTCGCAACCCGCAGTTTCGGCCCACCAACAAGAACCGGCTTCACAGCTTTGTTCAAGAACTCAGCCGCTGCTTCCACCGCCGCATCTAGACCAATATGGTTACTAACCCTAGGCGGAAGCATGAACGGAACAGGATGACGACTAAACGTCGGAAGAGGAATCGCCGGGAGATTACAGCTGATACTAATATAAACAGGTTTGCTTTCTTTCAAAGCGGTGGAAATCGCAGTATCGATGAGTTCATGAGCCTCTTCTAAGTTATTAATCACAGCTTGATAAGAAGTAACAGCTTGAAAACACCTAAGCTCTTGAGTGAAATCAGGCAAACCAATCGTATGATGAAGAATCCTATTGGTACCGTAATCGTTCGAGTTCGGACCACCGACGATGCAAATCAGAGGCAGATTCTCACTATTAGCACCGGCGATCGCGTTCAAGACGCTTAATCCACCTACGGTGAAGGTAACGACACACGCACCGACTCCGCGAGATCTGGCGTAACCGTCGGCAGCGTATCCTGCGTTGAGCTCGTTGCAGCAACCGATCAGCTTGAGGCCTGGTTCAGCCATGAGGTGATCGAGAAGCGTTAAGTTGAAATCTCCAGGAACGGAGAAGACGTCGGTGACTCCGATCTCGACTAAACGTCTGGCTAAGTAACGGCCAAGAGTCGCGTCGCAGGGGCTGATTGATGTGGAGTGAAGTGGACTCGAGTTTTGAACGGTGGAAACGCCGCCGTTTGG
>NC_025695.1:42600422-42605842 GCF_000633955.1 Camelina sativa
TTAGTTCATTGCATTTCATTATTGTCATTAGGTTGTTAGAAACAAATCAACTTGATATTTGGCTTAACTTGAATGCATTGATCTCAACTTGACTGCTTACATATCACACTCTTTATGGATTGACATCCTTTATGCTACAACATCATAAGGGTATTGAAACACCTTACATACATTTTGATCATCTTAGCCTAAGTTTGTATGTTTGTTAGCATTCATTCATTCATAGGTTAAGATAGAAAAATCCTTGTTTCAATTGGCGCCGTTGCCATTAGGGTGTTTATATGTTCCAGTTGAGATTTCATTGTTTCAAGATTAAGCTATGTTACTTTTTATTCTATTACTCACCTATTTGTTGTTCTGGTAATCTGTTTTGATTCTCAGGTACCATTCGACTAGGCACTCGGCCGAGTACCTCAAAGCAAACGGTCGTTGTGCACTATCACTTCAATGAAACAGAAGCTCTCTTTTTCCTCATTCGTTGCCGTCTTGATTGCTTTCACTAGCTCCTCTTCGCATCTCACTTTGGCAGTCCAGCATTTGCCTTCTCCATTGTGTATAGCATCAACAAAAGCTGTGTAGTTCCAGTTCTTTATGACATTGTAAGGACCATCGTGAATCTCCACTTCAATTGTGTAGCCTCCGTTGTTGATTAGGAAGATTATGGTCTTTTGCCCACACCGTATCATTGTAGATACATCCTGCGCCGTTACCTGGAAACTACCATCTCCAATACAAGCAATGACACGCTTGTTTGGCATAGCTTGAGCATAGCCAAGAGTAGCACCTACTGACCAACCAATTGATCCGTACTGCATCTGGAATTCGTAACCGCATCCTTCAGGGAGCTTCAGCTTCTGACAATTGAACCAAGAATCTCCTGTCTAAGCAAGCACAGCAGATTCAGAAGAGAGCATATTCTGAATATGTTGGAACAGCACATTAACCCTCAAAGGCTCATTCAGGTTATCTCTCAAAGGTTTCCTTCTGGGACAAAGATCCTATGGTAATTCTCATAGGAAGTGTTGTTGTGCTTAATCCGTTTCGCCAGTTTACTAAGAAACTCCTTCATAAGAACACACCCAAACGCAGGTCCATTACCAATAGTAACCCGATCAGGCTGCACGATGATCGCCTTCTCTTTCTTGAGAAGCAAAGAGTACCCAACAGAGCTGTAATCGTTAAAAATCGGACCAGCAAACAAGTAAGCATCCGCAGATTCAACAATTTCAGCACAGAAAGCTGTACTCACAGCTCCCCAATACGTCCCTATAAAATGCGTGTGGTGCTCAGGTATTTGTCCTTTAGCAGAAGGCATCACAGCAACACCATAACCAGAAGCATCAGCAAGCTCAACAAAAGCATCCGCAGCTTTCGCAACCCGCAGTTTCGGCCCACCAACAAGAACCGGCTTCACAGCTTTGTTCAAGAACTCAGCCGCTGCTTCCACCGCCGCATCTAGACCAATATGGTTACTAACCCTAGGCGGAAGCATGAACGGAACAGGATGACGACTAAACGTCGGAAGAGGAATCGCCGGGAGATTACAGCTGATACTTATATAAACAGGTTTGCTTTCTTTCAAAGCGGTGGAAATCGCAGTATCGATGAGTTCATGAGCCTCTTCTAAGTTATTAATCACAGCTTGATAAGAAGTAACAGCTTGAAAACACCTAAGCTCTTGAGTGAAATCAGGCAAACCAATCGTATGATGAAGAATCCTATTGGTACCGTAATCGTTCGAGTTCGGACCACCGACGATGCAAATCAGAGGCAGATTCTCACTATTAGCACCGGCGATCGCGTTCAAGACGCTTAATCCACCTACGGTGAAGGTAACGACACACGCACCGACTCCGCGAGATCTGGCGTAACCGTCGGCAGCGTATCCTGCGTTGAGCTCGTTGCAGCAACCGATCAGCTTGAGGCCTGGTTCAGCCATGAGGTGATCGAGAAGCGTTAAGTTGAAATCTCCAGGAACGGAGAAGACGTCGGTGACTCCGATCTCGACTAAACGTCTGGCTAAGTAACGGCCAAGAGTCGCGTCGCAGGGGCTGATTGATGTGGAGTGAAGTGGACTCGAGTTTTGAACGGTGGAAACGCCGCCGTTTGGTGGACCGCCTATATCGTCGTGGGTCGGGTAACACACGTCGATGGATCCGATCTTAGTGTCCATAACGCTCGTTTCACTTTTTCGAATTTAGAGTTAGAGAGAGAGAGAGAGAGAGGTTTTCTAGAGGAGACTATGAGAGATGAGTGGGAAAATATAGGAGACTGAAACCGCCACGTAGAAGTGAAAACAACGGTGGCAAAACCGCAAAAGTAACCTTTAATTAAGGAAACACAAACAACGGTGAACGATGGTGGTGGTATTAAAACAATAGGCGGCTATGATTTGTAGCCGAAGATATTTTTGTAGCTGTGAGATTACTCACGTGTACTAATATAATTGGAGATTAGAGAACACGTTAGAAGGTATCAGTAGTATCACGACGTTTTGAATAGTTTGGTGAGTGAGAGAGACAGAGAATAATTGCTCTCACGGGTGTGATACTTAATTAACGGTCCTCTAATAAACGCACAAGTGGATATTTAAATTAGAGAGGGGGTTTGCTAATCAGTGTACGGTTTGGTTTTCTGGTTTATAGAAACCAAAACCTTTTAAGAAAATTGATTTGTAAATTGGTTTAGTTTCGTTCGGGGAATCGGATTGAATGTCACGTGACGAGTGTCAATACCACGTGCCACCAAAAAAAGGGGCCTCCCGCTCCCCCCCCCCCGANCCCGAACATCAATTTTCCCGCCGCTCTCACTCTATTACAAAAATCTTTTAGATCTCCAAATCTTTCGATCACTTCAATATCTCTCTTTCTCTCTATATCTCTCTCGAGCCTCGATCCTCATATTCGATCTCTTCACTGAAGCTTAAAAACACAAATCGTAACCATGAAGGATATCTCTAAATCACCGGCGAGAAGAAACGACAGATTCCACCGCTACTTGAAACCAGGAGCGCTTGCTCAGATCCGTAACTCGAGAATCAACGCTAGATCTACTACTACCGCATCTCTCGTGTCACGCTCCCTCTCGCAGCCGTTAGATCCGATTTCACCATCTCACAACTCTGTTGCTGACAAAGCAGCGGCGGCGGCGGCGCGGAATCTGACGATAGATCAGGTACCACATCTTCTGAGAAAGATCTACGGTCCTTATAGTTATCAGAGGAAGAAATTAGCCGCTGCTAGATCCGTCTCGTCGATGATGATGATGAATATTAATCCTCCTAATATGAATTCAGTTCTTGTTGTTGAACCCAGTAGTAGTGTGTTGAGTAGTGATGTGATTGCTCATTGATATTTGAAACTAGTTGCTCTTCCAAATCTGTAATCTTATGTTACAATTGGGGTATAATGTTCAATACTCATAATTAAGATTAAGACTCGTTATATAACCATTATTAAATTTTCAATAAATTATGTGTATTTACATCATTCATACAATTGATGATTTTAGCCTTGTTAATTTAATTATCTTTGTTGGTTACATGTGAGGCATGTTTAAGCTTCTTAATGATTAGTCATCACCATCAATGAATTTAAAGAAAGTTGCTTAAAATTTATTTTATTATAAATTTTGAAAAAAAATTAGATTAAGACTTCTTAAGAAACTGTAAAATTTAAAGGGTCCATTGATAGTTGCAAAAATTAGATTAAGAACTTCTTAAGAAACTGTAAAATTTAAAGGGTCCACTGATAGTTGCAAAAATTAGATTAAGAACTTCACTTCATCATTAGTTTATGCACTCTGATTTGTTTAGGAGTTGCCACTGTTATTCAACACAAAACAGACAAGATTACAACACATTGCAACACATTCCATCTCTAAACATCTCTTATTCTCCATCTTTGGGGTTCCAGCAACCTGAACTTCCACAGAAAAAGCAAGTGAGTATGTGAATGTCATGTCTGTGTGCTAGAGAAAGCAAGTGAAGAACACAAAGACTGCGTGAAAATACGGAGGAGCTGTTGGAGCTCAGTCTCTAGTAAAGATTGCTTGCTTGGTCACTAGTTCAGCTACAAATAACAAAGGGAAGGACGGCCGGAGCTCTGTACCATAGAGTTAGAATCTGTTGCAAAGGGAATCATGGGAGTAAAAACATCATTAGATCAGCTATTTTGAGGGTCATTGTAGTGACCCTCACTAAGGGCAGAAAGCCTAAAATAAAAGTTCGAAGAAATGGTCTGGATAAGACTTAGGGAGGAAGAGGAAGAAAAAAAAAGGAGAAAGGCCAAAGAAAGTCCGAGGAAAAATGTGCGAGTCGGAGAATGACCGAGCCAAGATTGAAGTGGTCGGATGTACGATCGAGACCTTAAGACCTATCGGGAGTTAGCGGTTTACGCAGAAAACTGCGTATGCGGAAGAGACGGTCAAGTACCGAGAAGGACAGTACGGTCCGAGAAGTGCCGGAAGGGACGGGAAGGACCGAAGAGAAAGGACCGAGAGTTGTCCGAGGAAAGATCGAGGGAGTCCGGAGGAACCGAACTCAGTCTGGACCGAGACCGACTCATGGCCGAGAGACGTCCGAACGATGTCGTACGTACCGGACGGTAGGACAGTGCGAGTTTTGCTGAAGAACGAACGGTTAGTGGCGGCATAATCATTATGTCTCTATGATTTAGACCAATCGAATTTCATGCAAGGGCGAGTGTAATACATGTGCCACATGCAAGTTCATGCTTGCCAAGTGGCTGGCGATTGGTTTACATGCGCCAAATGTAAGCTCATGTGTGCCATTTGTCAAAACGCACTAAGGGAAGAGAGGGGGAATGCTCGACCTATATATATGCCCCTTGAGAATTTTTCTCATTCTCTAAAACCCTAAACACTTAAAGCCTTCGATTTTGCTCTCAAATCCAAGTGAAGAGAGAGTGGTTCGAGAGGGTGAAGTTGTTGAGACGAGGGAGGCAGAAGCTGTTGCGGACGAAGAGAGTTGAGGAAGAGGCGCTGTCTGACGAGAGGAAGGGAGTTGTCTGATCCGCGGTGCAGTGAAGTCTGACCATCATCCGCTGCACCAGAGTGAGTTCTGCGGTAATTGTGTGTGGGGTGCTGCATTGATCTTTAGATCCTTGCATGTACCCTTTGCTTGTTGCATTTAGACTAGATTCATGTTAGAATCAGTTTAAATTGATGCATGCGAAATATGGTAGGATTCATGCTAAATTCATGTTTAAATGCACATAGAGTTTGAGCTAGGAATCACCATGCGAAAATGAATTTGGATGCATTTTAAAGTAAGTTGGACTTGCTTAAAATTTGGACAAAAGGGTTTGTATGCATGGTTAAATTTGAAGGATTTTACTTGCAATATTTCTTGCTTAAAATCGGTTGCATGCATGAATTAAATTGGTGAAGTTTATTTGCAA
>NC_025695.1:42606698-42622802 GCF_000633955.1 Camelina sativa
TGCTCAGATCCGTAACTCGAGAATCAACGCTAGATCTACTACTACCGCATCTCTCGTGTCACGCTCCCTCTCGCAGCCGTTAGATCCGATTTCACCATCTCACAACTCTGTTGCTGACAAAGCAGCGGCGGCGGCGGCGCGGAATCTGACGATAGATCAGGTACCACATCTTCTGAGAAAGATCTACGGTCCTTATAGTTATCAGAGGAAGAAATTAGCCGCTGCTAGATCCGTCTCGTCGATGATGATGATGAATATTAATCCTCCTAATATGAATTCAGTTCTTGTTGTTGAACCCAGTAGTAGTGTGTTGAGTAGTGATGTGATTGCTCATTGATATTTGAAACTAGTTGCTCTTCCAAATCTGTAATCTTATGTTACAATTGGGGTATAATGTTCAATACTCATAATTAAGATTAAGACTCGTTATATAACCATTATTAAATTTTCAATAAATTATGTGTATTTACATCATTCATACAATTGATGATTTTAGCCTTGTTAATTTAATTATCTTTGTTGGTTACATGTGAGGCATGTTTAAGCTTCTTAATGATTAGTCATCACCATCAATGAATTTAAAGAAAGTTGCTTAAAATTTATTTTATTATAAATTTTGAAAAAAAATTAGATTAAGACTTCTTAAGAAACTGTAAAATTTAAAGGGTCCATTGATAGTTGCAAAAATTAGATTAAGAACTTCTTAAGAAACTGTAAAATTTAAAGGGTCCACTGATAGTTGCAAAAATTAGATTAAGAACTTCACTTCATCATTAGTTTATGCACTCTGATTTGTTTAGGAGTTGCCACTGTTATTCAACACAAAACAGACAAGATTACAACACATTGCAACACATTCCATCTCTAAACATCTCTTATTCTCCATCTTTGGGGTTCCAGCAACCTGAACTTCCACAGAAAAAGCAAGTGAGTATGTGAATGTCATGTCTGTGTGCTAGAGAAAGCAAGTGAAGAACACAAAGACTGCGTGAAAATACGGAGGAGCTGTTGGAGCTCAGTCTCTAGTAAAGATTGCTTGCTTGGTCACTAGTTCAGCTACAAATAACAAAGGGAAGGACGGCCGGAGCTCTGTACCATAGAGTTAGAATCTGTTGCAAAGGGAATCATGGGAGTAAAAACATCATTAGATCAGCTATTTTGAGGGTCATTGTAGTGACCCTCACTAAGGGCAGAAAGCCTAAAATAAAAGTTCGAAGAAATGGTCTGGATAAGACTTAGGGAGGAAGAGGAAGAAAAAAAAAGGAGAAAGGCCAAAGAAAGTCCGAGGAAAAATGTGCGAGTCGGAGAATGACCGAGCCAAGATTGAAGTGGTCGGATGTACGATCGAGACCTTAAGACCTATCGGGAGTTAGCGGTTTACGCAGAAAACTGCGTATGCGGAAGAGACGGTCAAGTACCGAGAAGGACAGTACGGTCCGAGAAGTGCCGGAAGGGACGGGAAGGACCGAAGAGAAAGGACCGAGAGTTGTCCGAGGAAAGATCGAGGGAGTCCGGAGGAACCGAACTCAGTCTGGACCGAGACCGACTCATGGCCGAGAGACGTCCGAACGATGTCGTACGTACCGGACGGTAGGACAGTGCGAGTTTTGCTGAAGAACGAACGGTTAGTGGCGGCATAATCATTATGTCTCTATGATTTAGACCAATCGAATTTCATGCAAGGGCGAGTGTAATACATGTGCCACATGCAAGTTCATGCTTGCCAAGTGGCTGGCGATTGGTTTACATGCGCCAAATGTAAGCTCATGTGTGCCATTTGTCAAAACGCACTAAGGGAAGAGAGGGGGAATGCTCGACCTATATATATGCCCCTTGAGAATTTTTCTCATTCTCTAAAACCCTAAACACTTAAAGCCTTCGATTTTGCTCTCAAATCCAAGTGAAGAGAGAGTGGTTCGAGAGGGTGAAGTTGTTGAGACGAGGGAGGCAGAAGCTGTTGCGGACGAAGAGAGTTGAGGAAGAGGCGCTGTCTGACGAGAGGAAGGGAGTTGTCTGATCCGCGGTGCAGTGAAGTCTGACCATCATCCGCTGCACCAGAGTGAGTTCTGCGGTAATTGTGTGTGGGGTGCTGCATTGATCTTTAGATCCTTGCATGTACCCTTTGCTTGTTGCATTTAGACTAGATTCATGTTAGAATCAGTTTAAATTGATGCATGCGAAATATGGTAGGATTCATGCTAAATTCATGTTTAAATGCACATAGAGTTTGAGCTAGGAATCACCATGCGAAAATGAATTTGGATGCATTTTAAAGTAAGTTGGACTTGCTTAAAATTTGGACAAAAGGGTTTGTATGCATGGTTAAATTTGAAGGATTTTACTTGCAATATTTCTTGCTTAAAATCGGTTGCATGCATGAATTAAATTGGTGAAGTTTATTTGCAATTTTTATTGCATAAAACTGGACGAGGTTGGCTTGCATGCATAAATGGACTTAAGGATTTAATTGGTTAAATCGCTTAAAAATTGGCTTGCATGCATAATTGAACTTGTTGCATTAAATTGCTTAAGTTGCTTAAAATGGTTGCATGCTTATAGGACAATCTAAGTACATGAATTGTCATTCTTGTTGCTTGATGATTGTTGCATGTTCTCTTGCTTGCAATGCTTGATCTTCTTGCTTGAGTTGTTCGGTGTATTTTAGCTAAGTCTCTTGAATTTGTTTCTTGAGTCCTAGCTAGAATAGTGTAGTCGATCTTTTGTTCCAAATGCGGTTTGTCTCGCGAGAGTTCCCGATGTAGCATTTGTGTGAGCTCATGCTGGTTACCTTTGTGGTTTCGGCATGGGAAATGTTGTGGAACGGAACAGATTATCGAGTGCCCTTAGGTGAAAGAGTCTAGAGTATTTCAAGTGTCCCTTGTTTTATTCTAGTCGTCTTTGCGCGTTGTGTAAGAGTTAAGAGTCTAAAGTGGCCGAGTAGTCCTTGTTCCTTTTAGTCGTCTTTCTCTGTGACTAGCGAGTTTAGATCGTCCGAGTCGAGTTGTGTTGTTCTAACCTCTCTCGCTTGTTTTTTGCTTATTGCTTCCGCTATTGTTTCTGTTGCGTTGCTTTGATTGTTTGTTTGATTGCTTGCCTTGCTTGTTTGCTTTGCTTGCTGGGGTAGTTGGGTTGGGGAAGTAGAATCCTGTTTAGGAAAGGAGTGTCCAGGCTCACTGAGTAATCTTAGATTACTCATGATATTATTTTGTCTTGTAGGAAGCTTAAGTGAGTCTAGAGCTGGAGCAAACTTTAGGGTACCGGATAGGGTTTTCTGTGTTCTTTGTAAAACCCTGTATTTTCCTAAATGATTTCTGTAAAATTATCCGACTATCTATGTATATTGCTTTGATGATTTACTTTCAATGTAATAAATTATTAAAGTAATATATATTCGGTTTTCGGGGAAAACATGGCAAGTTGCAAATGGTACTCGGTCTTGTCCGGGTCAACACAACGCGCGTGGGACGCAAGGGTTGCAAAGCCTAAGTGAACCTCAGCCGCGGGCGGAGTCGCGTCCAGGAGGACTGGTCGGGAAACTGCAGCTTTTGTCCCTCGACCGGACCACCAGGGTGCGGTTCCCACACATGTGGCGTCTCGGTGCCGTCCGCGGTCCTGTCCGACCGGCGGTTCGGGGGCGTTACAGTCATTGTCTTCCAGTCCATCAAGAGTTTTTGAGGCTGAATTACCTTGTAAAAACACAAAAGTGAAAGCAATTGCCAATCGATGTGTCCTGCAGGGTCCTAACAGGAAGACTTCTGGTGAAAAGAGTAACAAACCCAATGTTCCTCACAGCCTGTAGCTCAAGCAAATAACCAACATCAATTTAGAATACTCTGCACTGTGCTCGATGGTATGGAAAAACTGCGAAAATGGAATTCAGATATTAAAACAGTGACGGTTAAGAGTCTTACCTGCAGCACATTCTTGGCTTTGTTGTTGTAGAGAGACGAAAGAACCACATCTGCGAGGTTAGAGATGATTGTACCTACGCACCAACAGGAATAACAACAACAGAGAACCAATCATTAAATATCTGCCATCAAAACAGTATGGCTTAGAGTTTCAAAGTTTTAAACCGTCAAGCTTGCTATGATAAGGGTATATGCATCAAGCCAAACTATCAAATAGATCAATGAGAATCTGGAATCAGTTTTGAGATTCAACTATTGACCCTTTGGTGTTTAAATGACATAAGAGAAAGAAACCAGCAAAAATACAAATCCAATCACATATCTGAAATCAATCGAACAACTTCTCTAATCTGTAAAATAAACAATTTTCCACTTGTTTCCACAAAATCGAAGCAGTAGTAATTAACTAATTATAATTATTGAACTTTCATTGTGGAGTCATGATCGAGACTTGTTTTTCCGGTAAACATCGAAAGATAAGAGTTGACTTTTTACCTAAGAATCGACGATAACAGGGAGAGCTGGGTTTTTCGTCGGCGGTTTAGATGGCTTCCCTCTCAATTTAAAGGTGAATCGCAAAACTGAGAGAGAGACGAGACACGGAAGAGGCAAATAATTTAAATAAATAAAAAACATTTTTCCCAACCAATCAGATATCGACACGACTCTGATCCTTAGTGATCCTTAAACATTTACTCTTAGGATCGATCACTAACAAATTTTGGTTGTTTTCATTTTAATTATTTATTTTTAAACCTAAACAACTCTTAAGATATTGCTAATAACCTTTGATGGAGATGACCTGAGCATCTTTATTGGTAGGTTTGTATTTTTGGCCTCTTATATTTTTTAAGAATAAATGGTGTATTTTTAAAACTAAGAACTTTTTGTAGGTGAAATAAAATTATCCCTTTCAATGGTAAATCTTTTGATAAAGTTCTTGTTTTTGAAAAATATTATAGAAATTTAAATTTTTTTATTAAAGTGGAGAAACAAATCTCAGCCCAACACTCTTCAGAATTAATTGAACTATAGCATCCCAGATCCTTTACATACTTGGTCGATCAAACACATTCAAAACAAAGATTTGGTGTCTTGACTTCAACTTAGCCTATACAAAAGTTGGTCTGGTTACAGCTCTTGTAGACAATGCTGGTATGATTGCAGCTCCTGCAGACAATGCTGGTATGGTTGCAGTTCTTGCAGGCAACTACACTGAACCGACTCTTGCAGACAATACTGGTGTGGTTGCAGCTCTAGAGGCATAGTTGGGTGTGAGACCAGGAGATTATAAGCTAAACACAAGTCAGCCAAAACAAAAAATGGAGTCCTAAGACAATATAACCCACCACAAAACCACATAGCAAAAGCATCGACATAATTTGTTCAAAGCTGCGTTTCCTTCTAGCTTCTCATCTTTTTGCTGCACATCAATCAAAAGAACATACAATCCAATTGGTATAATGCTCGGACAAGACATGTTTGAATTACAGGTTCAATGAATTCATAACATATCTAGAAATCCAAAAATGGAGCTTGTGAGTGTATTCAAAGCTCATGAACAAGACAAGCGTATCATTTATCTCCAGCAGCTTTTCCAACCTATAATCCAGTGAAATTCACCATCAGTACAACAACTTTATAAACCCACAAGATTCAGGTACAACAACGTATACAAGAATTTTTTAAACTGATCACATATAACACTCACAGTAGCTACATATTTGTTTTTGGGGATTTCCTTCTTGAAAGTCTCACAAAAATCTTTCCCTACAGATCACAAAATGTCAACATGAGTATTAACTCACAAAATAATATTGGAACCATTAACAATCAAACACTACAACAAATATACGTATTCTTAGCACACGAAAAACTCTATTATATTATTTAGATAGCGATTTCGTAAACGCTGTCTTTGCCGGTGCTATCTTAGAAGGCGCACATACAATAGCGCTTTTTCTCTATGCTATTATTTGTCACTCTATAATAGCGTCTTGTTATCGCTATATTAAAATTATTAGTAGCATTTCTTATTTGCTATATTATAATTAATAGTAGCAAAATATTTGTACTATGATTTTGTAAACAGCAGCTATATATTTTTGCTATAATACATTTTGTATTCTATATTTTATATATTTATATATATATATATATATGTATATATATTAAATTTGGTCAAACAATATATATTTTTCATAAACAATCCATAAAACATATCAAGTCATACAAATATTAATCCAAACCAAATCTTATACAAAACATCAACTCCTCTACTCTTACACATTAAGAGTACTGATTTATGAGATAAAGGAAAAAGAGAAACAAACTTCCCCTCTATTCCATCAATAAACTAACTAGATCAAACAAAGTTTCTTTTCTAAGGCTTACCGTATTTCTGAGCAATCATCTTCTCAATGCTCCTCTTCTTGCTTAATAAGTTACCAGCTGATCTCTACCTCTTCTCCCCCGCACAATTCCACAACCATTTTCTTTCCAACAGTACACAACCGTTCTGGTTCTTTCTCCCTGTGAAACTCTGACTGGCGCTTTATTGTTGAAGACTTGTTCTTGCTGAAAATTAAGAAAGTATGACCCGAAATTTGGGAAGATATCTTCTACATCAAGCTGCAAATTTAAATCAACTCAGTTGATAGGAATCAAAAAGAGAAAGAAAACCAAAAACTGTAGATAAGTTCTCAAACCAAAGAACTAACTTTGTACCCCATTTCTAGAAGTCTTCGGTAAAGACTCAAGCTTGGTGCTTGGCTGGTGCTATTCCTTGCTATACTTACTTATCGAACTCTAGTGATCAAACCGCTGAATTCATGTTGAATCGTCCTTAACAGAAATAAACAACAGTTATTGACAAATAAAGCTGCAAACCTTTATAGTACCAAAACATTAAAAGCCAAGTGAATATACCTTGTAAGCACCAACATAAAACTCATTCCGAGCATGTCCTAAAGCTCATCACGTAATCAGCTTCAACCTCCAACTAAACACACAAACACATGAAGAAGAAAGAAGTATTAATAGTCTAAATTTACAGATAATGATATAGCAAAGTGATATGCTTTTAGAGAGCTTAATTTGAGTACCTTCACTGACTTTGGTGACACTGAGGAGAGCCGAGTTGAGCCTTGAGTTCATTAAGCCACCTACTACCCCAATAACCTTATGAACACATAAAATAATTAAAGAGTCTGAAGCTACAAGAGACTAAGGCATATATACACTAACACGTACCATGGAGCTTGTAGTTACTCCGGCATAACCAGTCATACAAGACTCAACCAAAATAGCTGACACTTGATCTGAGAGAAAACCACCAAAGAAAGAAAAAAAAACAATCTTGCGCATAAGTACTCAAGAATTCTGAAAAGATGAAATAACAAACCAGTTCCAGGATTTTAAAAAGAAACCCACCTCCATGGAGACCAAAACAGATGGAGCTAGACATTTGAAAGAAATGACCAGAGATATACCCGCGTGACAACAAAGCTATTGATGCGCTACTCCTTCCTTCACTTCTCCTTCATCATTCTTCTTCTTCTTATCCTCCCTTATCTGCAATCACACCATTTCCTTTACCACAACATTATTTAAAAATTCCAGAATCAGTTTGCGAAATAGTGTTTCAGATAACTCACAAGCAGAGATTGATTGTATCAACTTGAATATCAACATTCCACGACTTTGGTGTGGGAAGTTCAGATGTTGAAAAAGTGGTGTTATAGGTCATACTCGGAGCTTTCGGACAAGAGAAACCAACATCATCAAAATCAAGACCTACCAATTGGAGAATTCTTGAGTTTCCAAGATGAGTTAAGCAAGAGCAGGCTCATCATTCAATCACTATCAACTGAAAAAAAAACAAAGCATTGCACTGACATAGTCAAAACAGGGGATGAGAGATGCGAAAAGGCGACTCAATGGATCAAATCAGCATTGGTTGCCGATATCAAGCAGATAAATCAAACTCATTTTCAGCAGAATCAAAGTGAAAATCCATGCTCCTACAGCGGAACAAGAAAAAATGAAAGCAAGTAATAAGCAGCACCTGAAAACATCAGCTTCAAGAACGTCGGAGAGGATAGGTGTGAGAGCAAAAGAGAACTTGACCCATTGTTGCTTGATAGAAAAATCGATTCTTTACTCGACCCAAGTTTTCGGCTGTGCGCCGGAGAAGCACACGACTTGAATCGAAGCAGATCTTTCCCGATTTTGAGATCCCAACTTCTAACTTCGTCGATAAATCCACCGCTTAGCTTCTTCGTCTTCTATGCCACCTTCCTCCGCTTCAGCTCTCAGCTTCTTCTTCTTATATGTCGTCTTCAAACCAATTTGAAGATTAAGGTCATTACAAACGTAGACCAGAAACCCTAATCCCAACATCAGATTTAAAGGGGGAAAGAGAGATAGAACAAACTGACCTTCTCCCACGGAAACCAGTTTCCCTTCTAGATCTGGAGATACGTAAAATCCAATAATGGTTGAGAGCTAGGGTGAGTGAAAGAAGTGAGAACGGAAGAGCTAAAAGAGAAGAACAACTAAGAATTTGGGATGTGAGAAACGGATTTGGAGATGGACATAGGAAGAGTTTGATTTACGGTTTGAAGGTGGAGAGACATATCTTATTTTTGTTTTAAAAAAACTGAAATAATCATTTTCTATCTTTTAGGTTCAACACTTAGGCGCAAAAACGAAAAAATTTAGCTAAATGTTACCGCTTTCTCAAATTTTCGGTTAGTAAAGCAGATTTTAGTTTTTTACACACTTAATTTAGGTATAGTGTTTTGAAAGCGCTATTATAGAGTTTCATTTTCTAAATTTTTCAACGATAACACTTGCAAAAACTACTGCGCTATGTTTTTCTGCTATCAATGCATATATTTCTTGTAGTGAAATCAAAGTATGGTCAATAAGAGATTCGTTGGACTTGCAGGATTCATAACCAATGGGATCAATCGCGATAGCCAGAGGGAACAATTGAACGAAAAGGAAACGAATAACAATCAATAGTCTCTATAATCAAAATTGAGAATAACAATCAATAGTCTCTATAATCAAAAAAAAAAAAAGATAGTGTTACTCTAAATGTTCTAGCTGTTCTGGAAGATTAGTCAATGGTACTTAAAACAGTTAATGATTCTCAATTTTGCTATCATTTTGTTAGATTGAAATCAACATAGGCTATATATATAATAATATCTCTGTCATTTCTCTGCTTTGCTTAGTCTCAACATCTCTCAATGCTAAAAGTTTTTAATGTTCTTTGTCTCTGTTCATTGTGATGGATAACAATGTCTGTCCACATGTTTGCCTTCTGCTCTTTTCTCACTCCATTTGGTTGTCGAAGTTGTTAGAAGGGTTTAAATGAGTTTCATTTGCTTTTTTTTTATTAGAGCATATGGAACCACTAGTCCTTGTGTACTTACTCTCATCATATCAATGTTAAAAGCTTGTCTATATCTGGTCTCTTGGTATTGTTAATGGCCAAAAATGGCTTGGTATTTGGCGTATTGATTGAACTTGAATCCAGATCCAGCTGCACCTCTCTACCCTCTGATTATGGCAATTGGTCATTACTTAACAAATACAAGTAACATGTGGGTTTATACAGAAGTTATGGTAATGATGAGGGAGAGAATGGTGATGATGATCATAAGTAGGTGTCCTAGAAATACTTTATCATTTGGAACCGATCAGAGTAGTTCTTAGTTATAGGTGACTCGGTAGGATACTCAAGTTAGGCACTAAAGAAAATCTTGAATTAACCATTATTGTGTCGCAATCCTTGAAAATTCTAGTACATGTTATTGATGTATCTAATTGATTTATTTAACTGGTGTAATCAATTGGCATAAGTATTAAATCTATCAGTGAAGTATAAAACTGATTTGTTGTTGAGAGACAACGAGTTACATCCCCAAGTACATATCATAGACCAGACATAACTCACTTTCTTACCTTCAAAGTTTTTCAACTCTTTTCATTGACAAATGTCATAAATCCTTCATTCCTCTACTTTTTCTTTTCTTTTCATTATGGCTCTTTTCTCTAAAATTTACCCACCAAATCATATGATCATCCCACACCAGCATTGATAACCCTAGTGTAGTTTAACTACTAGTCTCAAACAAGAGGTGAACAAAAAAATATTGATAAAGAGTGCGACAATTCTTGTATCACGAGATCATAATTTGGACTTGTCCAAACTACAATGTCTCAAATTCAAAAAATACCACTAAAATAAAACTACAATGTCTGGCCTGGTTTTATATCAGAAAATATATAAAACTTATCATTTATGTGAATACTTCATTTGATTTTATCACCAATAGGAATAACCAATAATTCATTTGATTTTTTTTTGGGATATTAGTACTACAAGTATATTCTTTCTAATTTCTATATTATGAACACTATGATGTATAGTTTCTTTTTTCAATTTTACTTGTCATATGTATCGTATTTCTTATTTTGCTTTTATATTTGTATTCATTTTAAAATAAACAATTCACATGAAATTATCATTTAACTATTTTCAATTTCTATCTACTTATTAATATTATTCTAATCATGTATCATTTATCAATATATAGTTAATTACATATATTTTATATATGTTCATATTACTTTCTTAAAAACAAATTGTTGTAAACTTGTAAATATACATAAGTTAGGTTTTGGTCTCACTTATATTAGTACAATTGTATCATTTCCCATATGATTTCAATATATGACTTCATCATTCATTTTCGAGCGTCTTTAGTTTTGGATCAATCATCTTGGATAATATTTATTTTCATAATTAAATCTACATAATATAATAAATAATATGTTAGTGTAAAAGTATGTGTGTATGAATATCTTACTGTCTTCTAAAGTCTCATAATGTTTTGTTTGACCTTGAGAATCTATCAGCCACATATGCTTCCTCTCTATCAATTAAGACAAGCCAATGTCTACCTTAAATTGCTTCTTAGTTGCAGCAGCCGATTTCACACCCTCTTCAGTCATTTGAAGATTTAACCTCAAATAAATATCATCACTTAAGTCCAAGCAATCTTGCAAAAGAAAAAAGAGAAAGATATGAAAAAAAAAAAGCATCACTGTTTTTGTTTTGAATCATGAATGCATTATTTGACCTTAATCCAATTGGTCA
Source organism: Camelina sativa (assembly GCF_000633955.1). Lineage (NCBI taxonomy): Eukaryota > Viridiplantae > Streptophyta > Magnoliopsida > Brassicales > Brassicaceae > Camelina > Camelina sativa. The sequence goes on from NC_025695.1 coordinate 42,617,784, forward strand.
TTTTCTTCCCACTCAATGATTTTTTAACTCATTGGTCCACACCTTCACCGGCAATTCAATATCTTGGATAATGTTTTCCTTCAGCGGCTTCGCACAGCCTTTACTTGTGAATGAACCATCTCCGTTGGATGTGATATGTCCGTCATTTCCTCGGTACCAAGGTGTCATTGGCAACATTTATTCATCATTAAGCAATCTCCTAATATTTTCTAGGACATCTTATGGATTAAATTATGGCACCTTTGTGTAGTAACCCGTTGCAACTCCTTCAGCACCATTAACAAGTTAGTTTTTTTTGTTAACAAATTTTGGCATCTTCATAATTGAATATAACAAATAATATGTTAGTTTTCTTGCATTTGTTGGATAGTATAAATACTATTAAAGAAACTAAAAACAATAATTGAGGAAAATATTTTCAAATTTTTGTACGAAAAGAAATATATATTTATGTGATAAACTATTAAATAATCAATTTATTAAATAAGTTATTAAACTATTTAAAAAATATATAATTACAAAATATTACAAACACATTTCCTAGTATTAGATAAAAAGGGACAAGAGTAAGATATGAATCCAACAACGGCAATTTTATGCAATATATATAAGAAAAATCTTAGCGTTTTCTTCAAAAATACATAAATTATGATGTTACAATTGGGATATAATGTTCAATACTCAAAATTATTAAGATTACGACTCATTATATAATCATTATTAAATTTTCAATAAATTATGTCTGTTTACATCATACAGATGATGATTTTAGCCTTGTTAGTTTAATTATCTGTGTTGGTTTTGGATTTGATTATAGATTCGTTCACTACATACTTGGATTGTTCATAATTTAATTTATACTCCTAGATGAGGATCATTTTTGGGTTCTTAATGATTTGTATCTAACTCTAAATGTTCTAGCTGTTTTGGAAGATTAGTCAATGGTGATTAATGATTCTCAAGTTTGCTATCTTTTTGTTAGATTGAAATCAACGTAGGCTATATATATAATAATATCTCGGTTGTTGGAAGGTTTAAATGAGTTTCATTTGCTTTGTGTTATTAGAGCGAGCAATATGGAACCACTGGTCTTGGTTTACTTTGTCTCATCATAACAGATCAATGTTAAAAGTTTGTCTATATCCGAGCTCTTGGTTTTGTTAATGGGCAAAAATGACTCGGTATTTGGCGCATTAATTGAACTTGAATCCAGATCCAGCTGCACCTCTCTACCCTCTGATTATGATTATGCAATTGGTCATTACTTAACAGATAGAAGTAACATGTGGGTTTATAAAGAAGCTGATGGTAATGATGAGGGGGAGAGAATGGTGATGATGATCATAAGTAGGTATCCTAGAAATACTTAATGATTTGGAACCGATCATGGTAGTTCTTAGTTATAGGTGACTCGGTAGGACACTAGTTAGGTAATGAAGAAAATCTTGAATTAACCAATATTGTGTAGAGAAATCCTTGAAAATTCTAGTTCATGTTGATGTATCTATAGATTTACTTAATCGGCGTAATCAATTGGTAGAAATATTAAAACTATCAGTGAATTAAAACTGATTTGTTGTTGACACTTGACAGACAACAAGTTACATCCCCCAAGTACATATTATAGACTATGCATAACTTACTTTCTCACCTTACAAAGTTTTCCAACTCTATTGACAAATGTCACAAATCCCTTCATTCCTCTATTTTTTCTTTTCTTTTCAGTATGACTCTTTTTTCTAAAATTTACCCACTAAATCATACGATCATTCCACACCGGTATGGATAACCTAGTGTAGTTTATTTATTAGTCTCAAACAAGAGGTAAAAAAAAATTGAACAAGAGTGTGACTATTCTTGTATCATGAGATCATAATTTGGATTTATCCAAACTATAATGTATCAAATTTTTTATAAAAAAAACCCACTAAAATAGAACCAAACCGAAGAAGACACGTAAGTTATGTTTAATTTTTGGTATTTTCTTCTCACGGTGTCAAATCTAAACCTAGAACGAAATGGCGGAATCTAAAAAGATGAAAAAGTAGTAATGTGAAAACGCGGACTCTCTCCACTCCTATGGTGTGATCAATTTTGCTGTTGTAACACTCTTTGAAGTTTGAACTACGAATCTACGATGTGACATCACCTTGACTAATGCTAGTGTCATCACTTTGTGTCCCCCAAATAGTATCGCCACAGATTAATAATGTCTTTGAACAACGATAATTCTTTTGTTATTACAAATTTACCACTAGGTATCCCGTAAACATAATATAAAACAACTCAATACTTTATAATTTATATTATCTCAAGTAAAAACTATGATTACATCATATGAAGCCCCACCAAGACAAAGCCAAATGTCTATCTCTCTCGCTTCCAGCAACCACCGCACTTGCCTCGTCCCTGTCACTTCCACTACCAGATTTTTGGTGCCACTCACTAAAAACCAAAATACACATAGAATTTATCAAAACCACTAATCTTTTTTTCTGACAGCAATTACCAACTTTTATACTCGCTAGAACAGTTACTAAATATGGTAAATCCAATATATATACGTATATAAGAAATTTGAGAAACATATAAGTTTTGATAACAAAATTAAATCGATCACCATTAATTATTTTTACAATCCTGAGATGATGAAAAATGCTTAGTTTAACGTAATATATTATGCTTAATCTAATCCATATTCACATTTGTGTCTTATCAATTTATAAATGAAAATCACTTATTTTTCTTCCACGCGGTTTCTAAAGGTTATCATAAAAAGGAGAACAGTTATAGGAATTTGTATTTGTAGCCTAGTATAATTTGTTTTTATATGTCTTGTGACCACACAGACACACATATTTATAAAAGAGAGAGATATTCTAACTGAGAAAACCCACTTGAAGTCAACATTTTTTTATAGCTTTCATCCTCTCCAAAACCCAAAAAAAAAAAAAAAAACACATCTGATTTTGAGATCCAATTAACCAAAGATGAGAGACAACAACAACACAAGAGAAGGGGAGAGAATCAGTTCTTTAAAGCAGCAACCACAACAAGTTCCTATGTCTTTGAAGCTCATAGATTCATGTCTAAGGCTAAGTCTGGTTCCTCTCAGTTTTGCTACCATCTGGTTAACTGTCACTAACCACGAATCCAACCCTGACTATGGCAGCTTAGACTACAACTCCATCATGGGTCTCAAGTAAATAAATATTCTTAAATTTATTTCAAATTTTAGAATTGAGTATTTGTTTCTATTTTAGTTTTTAACTGAATTGGCTATTTGCAGGTATATGGTTGGTGTGAGTGCCATATCTGCTATTTATGCTATTTTCTCTACTGTTTTTTCATGGGTCTCATGTTTAGTCTCCAAAGCTTGGCTCTTCTTTGTTCCTGACCAGGTTTTTTTTTTAAATTCCTGCTCAAATCAATTAATCAAAGTTCTAGTATGCAATTTCTTATATAAGTGAGTAATTTTTTGTGGTGTGTTAAGGTTTTAGCCTATGTGATGACAACATCAGTAGCAGGAGCAACAGAGATAGTGTACTTACTTAACAAAGGAGACAAAATAGTGGCATGGAGTGAAATGTGTTCTTCTTATCCACATTATTGTTCAAAACTCACAATTGCTTTGGGGCTTCATGTCTTTGTTCTTTTCTTTTTCTTATTCCTCTCTGTCATTTCTGCTTACAGAGCTTTTAGTCCTTTTGATCCTCCTTGTGATTCTCAAACCAATATCGATGCTTGATTAGTTACTCAATTTTTAACTTTCTATCTCAAAATAATACTATGATCTATTTTTAGTTTTTTTTTTCTTTTTAATTGTTGTTGTATGTCATAGTGGCTACCAAGGGGGAAAAAAACTTAGTTTAGTTAACAAGTTCTTTCACATCGTGGAACACTCAGGATTGGCGTCTTCCCTCAACCTCGCTCTTTGATCTCTTAAATATTCCTTTTAAAAAATTCACATTATTATAGATTTGTTCTTTTTAGTAAGGATTCCTTGTTTTGTTTGATACACACTTATTTGTCAACATTTATAAAACTCAAGTGAGAACTGAGAATTAATCGAAGTTTTTATGTCACATTCAGAATTGAAATGTAGTTTTATGAATCAGTACTATATAGTACTATATATAGTCAATGTTCAAGTACATATACTAAAATAAAACTTATAAATCTAAATATATATAGTTGAAATAAAGCCTATGCAATTTTAAGTGGTTGTATATAGACCGCGTTTTAGAACAATGACTATGTTTTAATTAAATGTAAAGATCTTTAATTTGGTATTTATTTAAAATTCTTGAAATTACAAAAGATTAAAAATGTGTAGTTAAATTTTAAAGTCTTTTAAAATAGCAATTATATATATATATATATATTCCCATCAAAAAATTAGCTCAAACGAACCAATTAGATAGACGACCATTGTATTTATTTTTATTTTTTTTTAATTACTAGGAAATTCAAGTGTCGTGGGCTCATACATTTCCGAGAGAAAAGCCCAAACCATATAATATAAATCTCTTTTTCGGAGATATCTATGTTTCCAGTAACTAAGGGGTTTAACCACTAGACCGTTGGTTATATATTAAACCATTGTTGCGTTGGCATAACTCGTTAAAAATGGTATTTTAAATGATTTTGGGAAAATTTGACCATATATTGCATTGTATCTTTTTTGTAAAGCTATAATTAGCTGTTCACATATAAGAAGTTAGAAATCCTTTCATGGATTCAAAGATTTACAATTTTTGACTGAATAATAAATACAAAGCATTGAATTATTATAAAGGTGTACATTACATATATTTTTGAATACTCTATAAAAAGAATCAAAGTGTAGTTAATCAAATGGTAATCTATGAAATTGATTTAGCTGGCACTATCAAATACTGTACTTCAAATAGTAAAAAATCTTACACTGCTAACCTCCTAATCCCACATGAGTTCAACCTTCTTGAGATGTGTATATATACTTACACAACAGTAGAGAGGAAAAGTAACTAAGAGAAA
>NC_025695.1:42622871-42623660 GCF_000633955.1 Camelina sativa
CTTTTGGTTCCTAGCTACCACCATCATGGGCAGCTACAACCATGAACTTCTTGCTAGCTCAACGACCGTTTCTGATCGATTCTTCAACCGTTGCCTTGTCCGGGAAAAGACCACAAACGAACGCATTCATCTCAAAGCTTCTCAGGTCGAATCAGATTCGTGTTCCTTCGTCGTCACTTACCAGCCGCGTCTCCAGGTTCGTAACGAGAATCTCGACGGACACGAGATGAAGTCCGTCATCGAACGTCGTCTCCATCAAGAAATCAAACTCGAAGACAGCATCCCAAAACTGTTTCTTGACTCCCAAGAGACATGCGTTGAGCACGTCATGATCATCTTGTCGGCGATGCCCCTATCGCACTCTCTCCAAGAACGTCTTGTCCGTTACATCTCACTCGAATCCGTTAACTTCCACAGAAGCCGCGGCGGAAGAGGAGGTTTGATGATAGAAGTTGACGTCAAAGTCGACGAGGAACAATGGGTGAAGTGTGATTGCACTTGTACAGACAAGGGTAGTACTTGTCGTCAGGTCCCGGAGACGGATTGTCCGATATGCTTAAATGAGTTATCTGGTCCGATGGGTCGCGTAGAGTTGTCATGCTCCCACCACTTTCATAGAGACTGTATTATGATGTGGCTGGGAAACAACAAGTCTTGTCCTATCTGCCGTACCAACGCCATCGGCCAAACCGTTTCTCTCTATTAAATTGGGCTTGAATATGTGATAATGGGCCTTTATCCATTAAGCCCATCTATGTTGTCTGAAACCGAAAAAAAAAAAAAAAAAAA
>NC_025695.1:42624070-42655249 GCF_000633955.1 Camelina sativa
CCTGTGTGTCTCTTCTCCTCAACCAAAGAAAAATTCTCAGCAAAATCAAACAAAGAACAGAACACGAAGCAAAATATTTGCAGGTAATAATAATACTTACTTGTGAAATCGAATCCAATTTTTCATACGAATTGTTTATAAAATCTGAGTATTCGTCATTATACGGATGAATCTGAGTTGCTAGATCGTAGTATTTGCTATAAAACCTTCAAAATTTCAATAGAATTAGACTGCAAAGATTCGAGATTTTTGTGAAATCTACTTCTGTTTGTCATCATCATCAAGTAAGAATCTCCTCACAGGTCAAAGCTTAGTGTTGGGTTCTCTTCTTCCACTCTCTCTCAATGGAGACGAGCTCTGACTTGTCTTCCATGATTCGTCTTAACATTGGTAAAAATTTCTTACCTTTAATCTTTCTCTTGCAATCCCATTACTCCCTTACTTACAAGTCTTGGTAAAAATCCATCCTTTTTGATTCCAAACTGTTTAAATTGAACTAAGCTTAGTACTACGTGATATTGATAAAATGGTAGCTAAACCCGGGTGAGAAATATTGTAACATGGTAATCTTTTTCTTAGTTTAGTTTTTGAATCCTGTAATTGAGATGGTGCATGCTCAATTTCAGAAAAATTTCACTAGAAAAATGAAAACTTTGGGGCTTAGGTTTCAGTTGCTAACCCTCAATGTTTCTTGGGTTGATCATGTGGAAAGGCCGTAACTGTGTTGTTTTGTCCTCTTAGATATTTGTGTGGTTCCTCAACCATCTTCTGAGTGATAAAGAAATCTTTTTTTCTTACACGAGGCCTAGCTCTTCAATAAACTATAAAAATGTCTGTGTTCATGATGCAGGTGGAAAGAAATTTTGTACTACCATTGATACTTTGACTATCCGTGAGCCTGACTCAATGCTCGCAGCGATGTTTAGTGGTCGCCATGCAATGTGCCAGGAATCCAAAACGGTATTATTACATTCTATGTTACTTGAATTGCAACCCGATCTTTTGTTTTATGATTCCATTTTCAGAACCTCTGCATATGAATAGGCTTTCACTGAGTGTAACAGTTGGTCCTTGGATCGCATAGCCTTCATTTAATGATAAACCAAAATATAGATTTTTTTGGCAGAGACTGTATTTTTTAGCTACCCACTTTAAGAGGTGTTTAGAAATGCAAGAATCATTTTATGTGTGTATGACTAAGTATGCATATGTGCACTTGTGACAAGGTATGTCCACTAAACTAGTTGATTTAATTTGTTGCAGGGATATGTATTCATAGATAGGGATGGAAAGCACTTTCGCCATATTTTAAATTGGTTGCGTGATGGCATTGCTCCTAGTCTGTCAGATCCTGATTGTTCTGAACTTTTGCGCGAAGCAGACTACTATCAGCTTCTCGTAAGCTAAGCTTTTCTTCTACCTTACTATATCCTCGTTTTGTTCATTTTTTTAGCTGGTAACTGGATTTTTACTTTTTGTGGAGTACATGACTAAATTTTTGCTGGAGATGTAATACATTTGCATTTTTCTTCCTAATTCAGGGGCTGAAAGATGGAATAAAAGATTTGAGAAGAGAAGTTGGTGAAGTAGAAGCTGAACTAACGCGTGTAGATATCATCAAATGTATACAGTCCGAGAGAGTCAGGTTCCGAGGAGTTAATCTTTCTGGAATTGATCTTTCTAAACTGGTAATATTTCTTAATCTCAGATTCTTGTAGGTTACCATGCTATTGGCTGTTTTGATCTCGCTGCATTTCTCATCACCAAATTCGGAGATCCTTTGTGGGTTTGATAAACTTCTGTGGAGGAAAATTAATAGAACGTATAGACTAACTGATTCTTGTTGTTTTAACCTGAGTTTAAAAAGAACTCGCAGTTACATATCTAACAACATGTTTATTTGATTCATTTCAATTGGAATACACATCTGCTACTGAGTGTTTTTATTATTGTCAACATCAAGGGATTAGTAAACCTATCCGGGAAGAAGAGCTTCGTCTTTGTCAGTGACTATTTCGTATTTACAGTCTGAATGTATCTGTTTGAATAATGTAGGATCTATCCCTTGTGGATTTCAGCTATGCTTGTCTCAGGAATGTGTTTTTCTCTCGTACAAATCTTCAGTGTGCCAAATTTCGGGTAAATATGTTGTATCAATCTTATTTTTTTCTGCTTTGGTGGAAGAATATATCATCATATCAACTTTGCTTGAACATCTGCTTATCATATATGCTGAATTACTAATTTCTCAAACAGGATGCTGATGCTGAGGGCTCCATCTTTCACAATGCTATTTTGCGCGAGTAAGGAACTAGTCAGATCCCATCGTATTAGATAAGTTGTACTTGGTACCACTTCCTGAAAGATTTAAAATTATTTCCTTTCTTATAAAGGTGTGAGTTTACCAGTGCAAATCTTAGAGGAGCGTTGTTAGCTGGGACAAATCTTCAGAGTGCAAATTTACAAGGTGCGTATAAGCCTATTCTTACTTGTTAATGATCTTTTATTTAGACAGCCATGTAATAAAATGTCACATATAAAACATAGTTTGACTTAACAAATCGGACTTTTTGAACTGTAGATACCTGCTTAGTGGACTGCAGCTTCTGTGGTGCAAATCTCGGGACTGCACACTTGCAGGTACCTTAAGTAGTCTGTGTAGAAATTTGAATTTCAACTTTAATTTTTCATCAGATTTCTTCCAAGGTGTTTATGAGCATAGCGTGATTTGGTGATAATGTTTTATTTCTCTTTCTTACCTAACAGAATGCGGACCTTACAAATGCCAACTTAGAAGGAGCAAATCTTGAAGGTGCAAATTTGAAGGTAAGCAATCCCTTTTGTTGACAGTTTATAACTCAGGCTTAATTCGTGATAATGTGTGCAAAAGTGTCTGGACGAGACAGATAAGTGATAATGTGGCACTTTCTCTTAAACGAGTGTTTAGTTGCGGTTTAACTGGATTATACATGTATAGGGTGCAAAGTTGAAGAATGCCAACTTCAAAGGAGCAAACCTTCAACGAGCTTACTTGAGGCATGTAAATCTGCGTGAAGCGGTAAGTCCAAAAACAATACTTTGGTATTGGATCAACATATATGGGCAGATTGATATTGGCCAGTAATTTGGTTTCATCTTTTTCTTCAAGTCTCTGAGTAGAGCTTAAACGGCTAATCCCTGCGATGTATGTTTGTAACAGCATTTGGAAGGGGCAAACCTCGGTGGCGCTAATATGACCGGTGCTATCCGATAAACTCCGTTTTGTTCAGACTGACTGTAAGTCTCGTCTTATAATGATTTGTAACTGGCTTATTTGGCAAAACGTGAATGTAGCGAGTGGCCATATCAAAAAGCTTCTTGTTGATGAAATAATAAAAATATTCTTTCTTCAAGAATTCAAGATTATCTAATAAATGTATTATATTTCTCTAATTCAAGATCACCTTATCGTTAAAATCATAAGACAAACGAACATCTAATCATGTTGAAAAGACTAGGACTAGTTGTCCCAAACAATGTAGCCAAAGAAAAATGTCTCAAATCGTATAAAACAATGCTGTAATTTATAGCTATCCTCATCAGAATCTGTGATAAAGGCTAATTACAATGTTACAGGGGGCTTGCAAGTGTACTTAGTTACGTTCATACTTCTTAAACCCTCCAGTAAGATTCTTTTAACAAATTTGGGCTCATCAAAATTAATCAGAGGTTAACAATATACACGCTAAATGCATCAACACAACCATATTTTTTTAAGGATGAATTAAGTAACATAAAGGTAGGTAACATGAAAGCTCCTCTAGGCAAACCTAAGTCCTAGTAGCAAACTCTAGAGACTCGTGTTGTGTTGTGTTGTATAAAAGGGTAAACTAGTGTTCTTATTTATGCCAATCACTTGTTTTTGTATGTTTTGTCATTTTTCTAACTTGAAGCCAGGTGGGTTGTTTTTTTTTTGGTTTTTTTATACAAAGACTATATAACACACGAAACAAGTCATATTTTGAGACTGCCAAACGAACTCTTGCAAGGTAGATAGAATTCACAAAAAGGTCAAAATATCCCACAGCTCTTAGGGATTGGAAAATACTTACTACTGATGTATTATTTCTTTCTAGAGGAGAGAATAGAATTGAAAAAGAATAAAAGACATTTTCGAACTTGGCTTTTTTAACTATAGAGGAAGAAAAGCTATTTTTTGATGACTCCACTTCAAAGGACTTGATGAGCTTTCCCGTAGTATCGGTTAATGACAGACGTCTGCAAAAAACAAAATAACAGAAAAGATCAGCAAACAATTCAAAGCGTCGTCGTAACAAACTATACTAAAACATTCTTTTTAAGAGTTACTGGTTTCTTGGAGAAGGCTGGTTAGTTTGTTTGTCTTTTGTTCTTACCGTCAGGAATGTAGGGACATGGGGTGAAGGGCGAGGGTAGAATTTGTAGAACTTGATGCTTTGAAAGGCTTCCTTAGTCTCTTCACTCATTTCCTCTATTGCTTTCTCTCGAGCCTCTCTGGCCTCTCTATTTGCTTTCTTTGCTGCTCGAACTTGCTCTTTCACAAACTCCTGGAAAAGAACAATGGTAACTTTGTGAATATAAGTTCAAGTGTCGTCGTCAAGAACTGACAATTTGCGTTTACAGTACAGCTTAAACTTACTTTGAATTCATCCTCTTTCTCAGCAGCTAATTTTTCCTCTTCAATCTGATCATCAACCAATTCCTGAGATAGATTCAAAACAAAAACAAAAAAGCCATCCCAAGATTCAGCATACAGTGCATGCATGCAATTTGAACAAACAGGGAAAGTGCAGTGAGAAGAGGACAACTCTCTTTCGATTTAAATGAAGAAGTAAATCCAAGTTTTGCTCGTTACAGAAACACGCTAAACACACACACCTGAAGTTTGGTATACTTCCAGTCAAACACACATACAACCTGCACAAACAGATAAAAATTAAAGTTTTGATGATAAAAGAGAATACCCAAAATTAAAAGTGGCCCCTATCAAAGACTGCCACTTCCAATACAATGTTTATTGCATGCCAAAAAAAACTTACTGGCGCCGGTTCAGAGGGGAACACAATGTCAACCTCAGTACTCTGATCAAGTGCATCTTCCACAAACGGGTTATAGAAATCTGCAAAAAAATAAAGAAGAGACATTAGATTTTGTTGTTGTGTACCCACATACATAATAAAGAATAGTATAAATGGTTTCCTTAACAAATTTTAACTAGTACTGGTAGTATANTAGTGCTTTCTCTCGAGCCTCTCTGGCCTCTCTATTTGCTCTCTTTGCTGCTCGAACTTGCTCTTTCACAAACTCCTGGAAAAGAACAATGGTAACTTTGTGAATATAAATAAATACTCAAGTGTCGTCGTCAAGACCTGACAATTTGCGTTTACAGTACAGCTTAAACTTACATTGAATTCATTCTTTTCTCAGCAGCTAATGCTTCCTCTTTAATGTGATCATCAACAAATTCCTGAGGTAGATTCAGCATACAGTGAATGCATGCAATTTAAACAAACAGGGAAAGTGCAGTGAGAAGATGACAACTCTCTTTCGATTTAAATGAACAAGTAAATCCAAGTTTTGCTCGTTACAGAAACACGCTAAACACACACACCTGAAGTTTGTCATACTTCCAGTCAAACACACAAAAATGCTGCACAAACAGAGAAAATTAAAGCTTTGATTATAAAAGAGAATACCCAAAATTAAAGTGGCCCCTATCAAAGACTGCCACTTCCAATACAATGTTCATTGCATGCCAAAAAAACTTACTGGCGCCGGTTCAGAGGGGAACACAATGTCGACCTCAGTACTGTGATCAAGTTCATGTTCCACGAACGGGTTATAAAAATCTGCAAAAAAATAAAGAAGAGAACATTAGATTTTGTTGTTGTGTACCCACATACATTATAAAGAATAGTATAAATGGTTCCCTTATCAAATTTTAACTAGTACTGGTAGTAGAGTATTTAAACTCACAAGGAAGGGAATACTCGAACATCTTGATACGATCTTCCTTCAAATGTCTGAGAGCAGATCTGCAGATAATGTACAAAGCTTAATTAATTGACTACACCATAACTTGTAGATTATATGCAGAAAGGAAAGTGCAAAAAAAGAGGCTACCTAACTCATCACACTACAAGTAGTAGTAGATATGTGATGATGCCATGTAACATGTTTCTTACCTCCTCTGCGTACAGCCCAAGGTAAAAATTTGAAAGTTCATCCTATCAACTTGTTTACCTCTGCAAGAAGAACAAACGAAAAAGCAATATAGTAACTGTCGGTAATAAACATCCAAAATGCGAGAAGATCTCATCACCATGGTACCTATTCTCAAAAGGAATGTAAGGAACCCAGTCCATTTTCATCTGCTTCATTGGAACGATTTCCTCCTCTACTCTCTGAACCGATTTTACTCCTATCTAAATCAGAAGGCGGAAATGGTGATTCAACCTGCAAAATAAAATATAGAATATATTTCTTATATAGAGAAATGGTTGTTATATTATCAGTGATAGCAAGCAAACCGTTTATAGAGAGACTTACAGCAACAACTGTTGGGACATGGACTATTCCTTCGATGTCATGGAATTTCTGAGCTGTAACCATAAGAAGAGACAAATTAACTAAGCATGCATGAACTCGAGAAGCAAATTAGAAAGAAAACACAAGTGCCAAAGATAAAAGTTATTAAAAGATAAGTAAAAAAAATCTCAAAAGGAGCTAGAAAACATATCTTACGTTCAGCAAAGCCAAAAACAAAGACTATCTTGCCATAGAGAATTCCTCCTTCCTCAAATGCTTCCTGAAACATAAATAAAATACCAGAATATATCTCTTTTCAAACCCCTGACAGTAGAATAGACAACAACAAAAATGAAGAATGTAATAATCCGAAACAACTTACTTCAAGAGTTTTGAAATCCCAATTGAATTCGTTATAAACTGCATCTAACTTATGCCACTGCCATCACAATTTGACAAACATATATAAGCAAAGCACATTGATGGAGAGAGTGACTCAGAGATGTTGAAGCTCCTAAAAACCAATAATATATATATATATATATATACCTCAGTTCCCACTGGAAATGCAGCCTTCCACAAATCTTCCTGCAAACACACACACAAAACAAAACAAGCCATTTGTTTTCAAGCTCGCCATAACATACAACTGTTCTCATAGAAATATAAACCCACAATAGCATTCTGACAAGTGACACCACCAAACGAGTTTCTTAACAGCTCCCCAATAAGAGAAGCCCCCCACCAAACAGATGAACAGAATCCTCTTGGTTAGACAACAAAGCATTACCAGGTTTTTAAAACAGAGAGAGAGAGGTTTTTAAAACAGAGTTGTGAGGTTTTTTTGTTTTTTTTTGCCGCTTATGATTGACGCTAACGCTATTAACGAAACCCGGTAATCCAGAACCGGATCGATTTTGGGTAATTGGATCAATTTTGTGTTGGAAAATCGAACCGGAACAGAAATACCAGTTTTGGTTTTCCCAAACTTGTAACTTTTTTCTTTTTTTTTTTTTTTGCAAACTCCCAAAATTGTAACTAAAACACAATTTGGTTATAAAAAACCATATTAAAAACACCCCTAGCTATATATTAGCGTGTCCGTTTCGTATTAAAATCTCTCGGAAGTTTAGTTTTTTTTTTTTTGTGCGAAATCGGAAAGATGCTCAAAGTTCCGGGCAATTCTCCACCCATAGAAAAAGAATCCTTCTCCTCCGATGTCGAAGACGTTAAGGTTAGGGTTAGAATTTTGATACAGTACTGCATGCTCTCTCCCTCTCTCTCTCTCAAATCTCCTTTGTGATTTATTTTGTTTCTGAATGTCTATTTGTTAGGGGTATTGTGGGATAAAAGCCATTGGTTGTACTCCCGCTGACGAACTCATAGGAAAGGTGGGACTCCATTGCTACAATTCTCACAAGGTAACAACTCAACTCATGACTCTATATTGCTCTTATTCTACCAACCCCTGACCCTTTCTTCTTCTTCTTCTTCTTCTTCTTTTGTGGATTTTTACTGTCCTTTTGCTTTTGATTTTACATCTCCACGGCTATATGCAGGGGACTAATTTACAGTTCTTGACTGTAACCCAACTCTTTCTGCGAGCGGTTTCACATGTCAGTTATACTATGACATTGGATGCCTTTGATCCAGCCAACCATTCTATTCATAGTATCGACACCGGTGTTTGGGATGCTTCTCACCGGAATGGTGAGAACTTGAGATTAATCACCACTTATTGCATACCTACAGGTAACTTAACTAACATGGTCCCTTTTATTATCTATCGTTTTTTTTTGAACTGTTGATTTTGTTGTTGTTGTTGTTGTTACTAGCCCCGTCTTAAATATTTTGTATGTTTCTGACCCCCTTAGGATTCCCTTGTTTAATTATATGCTCTATATAAGCCTAAAATATCAAGTCGTCTGTATATGTTTCATGTATGCATGTTTTTTTTGTCATGACCTTACAAGTTACATGCATAATTGTTTTTGGTGTTTCTGTCTATGCTAGTTTCCTATCCACCAATTCAATTAATAATCTTCTATAAATTGTTGCTCTAGGATCTGACGAAAGCTGTCCCCAATGGGACCCAAATGGTGTAGACGTGCTCTATACTGGTCTGATGCCTAAGTGGCTAGATGATGATGCACTTACAGGAAGCCATAAGCTACACTTCTATGAGGTGTGCTGTTTAGCTATGAACTTTTTTTTGACTTATTTCCTTTTATTTGATCATCTGCTCAACACACCGACAGACACCGAACACCTTGTTCCACTAAAAATGTTTCAAATGCAGGTTAATCGTTCGGATTTGCAAGAGAATGCATGGTTTCATCTATATGCTCAAGTTGCTGCATACTCTAAGTGGAATATTTACATGGTGAGGAAAATTATATAGCATAGCTAGAGAAGTGAGAGTATACTCATTTTTTTTTGGTTGGGGTCATGCACTCTTCTCTCAACCATGCTTTTTGTTTTGCTTTGCAGGTGGATCATCTCCCATTGGAGACAAAGAAAGTGGTGGTACAAACAAAGGAAGACATAGAGTCAAGTTTGAAGTTGAAGTCGAGCAATGCAATCTTCTACTTAAGTTTCAAGACTCGTGGAGGTGCCGAGTACAAATCCATAATAAGGCAAACCAGGGATGGAAGACCACAACACATGTGCCTTGAAGTTAAAAATGTTGAGATGGACAAGTAGACGACAAAAGTGTTGTGACTTTTTTAATATATCATGTTTATGTCCTTAATTAGTTGGGTTGGGTGGTGGTATTTGTGTGTTGTCCTTGCGACTTTCTTCATCTGCATATATAGAATATTATTAGAAAGAGAAATGAGATATAAGTATATGATCAGTGATAACGTAATTGAGATTTCAATCTTAATTATGCCACAGTCATCACAATTTAACAACAATAAGTAAACGAATATCAGTGGATACAAGTAAGTCCGATGATGTCGAAGCCAGATACATTCCTCAAAACTAATAGTATAACCTCAAAACTATAAAACATAGAGTGGATGAAGACAACAAATTCCATTTTGCTAAAAATTCCTAAAATATATCCATTATGGTTTATAAAAAAATATGGCTATATATATGTTTCCCACAAAGTTTGTGTCATGAAGAGGATGGATGAGAACACTTCTTGCCTTATTCGTGGCGCCGAAGCAATTGGCAAAATCGCTTATATCTAATATGTAAAAACGGCACTGATTCTTTAAAGAACTTGCGTCTAGGTATCTATAGTGAAGACTTTGTAAGAGTTTGAAAAACAATACATAAACGTATCATAATCACAAAATCAAGTGAAAAGAATATAAATAGCATTGAATAGTTAAACCAAAGATTTTGCAACAAATATAAGTAAAAATAAATAAATTCATGTACAATCAAAGATCAAAAAACTCTGTTCTTTGTTAGTTCTTGATCTTAGTCCGTACATAGATTCTTTTCAGACTTTTTTTCTAGCTTAATCCCTGCATGTCGCCCCAGGAGCAATTATTATTATTGTTGTTGTTGTGATGGTCGTTTGTTGCGGTTACCACGGCTGTAGAATCAGCCGGGAATAGTGAAGCGAATTGATGAACATCAAGAACAAGATTCTCGTCAGTGACAACAGATGATTGTCCGTTAGAGATCTCTCCACTATCACTTCCCCAATCAAGAAGCTTAGCTATGTCTTCTTGCATTGTGTTCATTTGAAGAGACTCATCTTCCTGCGGTTTCAAATCTGCGTTTCAGTCAAAAACTTTTTTAATTTTTTTACCTGGAGACAAGTGTAGTTTAGATTTGAAGGGTTTTGAGCGGTTTTAATTTACCTTGTAAAGAACATAAGTTGTCAGAGGAATCATAATGTCCGAAACTAACCGAGAAGAAATTGTCGTTGTTGTCGTTGTTGTTGTTGTTGTTGTTGTTGTTGTTGTCGCTGTTGTGGTTCGGAGGAGAAGCTGTGAGTTGTCTTCGTTTTGAGGGCCGGCCTCTGCCTTCAGCGGCTAAAACTTCGGCCTCTTCAAGGACATCCTCTAAGAGGCTGTAGCTACTACTTCTTCTATGAACACCAGAACTGTTAAGGTTATGATTTTGTCTCTCATTGTCTGTGAAGTTGTTGATGTTATTGTAGGCATCTATTTGGGGAATTTGGTTTGAAGGGAGCTGCTCTTGTTTCATGGAGTAAACCGGGCTGTTATGAAAGGAGGTGGAAGAAGGAGTGTAATGGGAGTGGAGATAGCTTGGGGAAGAAGTTGTTGTAGGGTAAGAAGAAGAATGGTTTAAAGAGAATGAAGGAGATGAAGAGTAATTGTTATTAGTGTTGTGGTAAGTAGCGGTTTGAGAGGTTGGGGAAGGGTAAGGCAATGTTAGAAAGGAAGTGTAGGATTCTCTTGACACAGGGGAAAATGGTGCAGTTGAGACGCGGTTGATGCAATTGAGAGGAATATTAGCATTGTTGTATCGTTTTGCGAGGAGGGATGAAGGCGGTTGAAGGAGAGGTGGAGGTCTAGGGAAAGTGAAATTTGCGTCGTTGTTGTTGGTTTGGGAATGTTGGAGGGCGAAGAGAGGAAGAGTCGGGTATTGGTTGTTGCGAGGGGAAGAGAAAGGAGAGGAGAGTGGCGGTGGAGGCGGTGTGGAACAGAGTTGAGAAGGAGTTTGCGGTGTGTTTGGAGTGTGAGGGCTAAGTGGATGGAGGAGGTTAGCGGTTGGTGTATGGAAAGTGAAGGATGATGATGAGTTTGCGTTTGCGTTTAGTGGTGTTGGAGATGGAAGAGGTGAGGATGATGGTGTGTTTGGTTGTGAAGATTGTGGTTGAAAATACATTTGTTGATAATGATGATGATGGTTATGCTGCTGCTGTTGTTGTTGATGTTGTTGTTGTTGATGATGTGGATGTGGATGCGGATGTGGATGGAGTTGATGGTTAGGGATAATATCTGGAGGATAAAGAGGAAGTCCTTGGCGATGAAGGCGTTTCAAACGCGTGTTCCAGTAGTTCTTGATCTCGTTGTCTGTTCTTCCCGGCAACTAATTATACAAATTTGTGAAAAGATTAGTTTCCGTTTAACGCAAGTAACACCTAGTAACATATAGATTAGTTGTTATATATATACCTGAGCAGCCATGCGAGCCCATTTGTTACCAAGCTGAGCATGAAGCTGAATGATGAGACGTTCTTCATCGCCGGTGAAAGAACCTTTTTTGAGATTAGGACGGAGGTGATTAGCCCATCGAAGACGGCAGCTTTTGCCGCAACGAGCCAAACCTGTGTTTTTCTGAACAGCGTTCCAGTTTCCTTCACCGTTCTCTCTAACGTACGCAGCAAGTATCTCATCTTCAGCCGCCGTCCATGGACCTTTCTTCAATACCACTCCTCCGTCTGATATGTGATTGGTGGATCCACCGTCCTTCCCTGCTGCTCCTCCTCCTCCTCCGTACATGATCATAGCTTCTTCCCTTGCCGATTCAAGAAGAGAAAGAAACCAAAAAAAACAAAAAAACAGAGTGTGTATCGTCGTCGGAATGGCTTATGATTGGGGGAATTTGAGAAAGGTGAGACCCTCCTCCTCTGTTTTGTTTTTTTTTTTTCTTTTTACTGTGACAAATGATGGACGAAGAGGGAGAAAACAGAGAGAAGAGGTAACTTTGGTAATTTTCCGGTGTAAAAATTACAACGGAAAAAACAAGAAATTAAAGGAGATATAAATAAAAAAGAGGAGAGACAGAAAGAAATTAACAGTGTTTGTTTCTCTGGACACAACATAAGTCTTCTTAAGACAACTCACAAGATCGGTTGTTCTTTCTTGTATTTTACACATGTTTTTTTTTTTTCCTACCTTCTATTTTAGGCAATGACATTTGTAACGCGCTTTATGTTCATACCACAACTGTGTCTTCTTTTAATACATGCGAATCAGGATTTGATCATACGACTTACTTTTTACATAATTAGCTATTTTTATAAATGTAGAAACAACTTATTTTTACAAGATATGTCAAGTGTTTTCTACTTTCAAATAACACTTTTTTTTCCTTACACAACTGTCAGTTTGGATAGATTGACACAAGATTATCAGATTCTATTACTCGGCGTTTCAAACATTCAGGTATATGTATATCAAATTCTTACAAGAAACCGGAGCCTAATTAGGAGCAAATGGAAAGATTTTTAGTTGTTAAATTAATACTCTTTTGCGGTTTTGCCTCATTAATGCATAACCAATTATTTATCCATAACCAATTATTTATCCATAACATGCACAATTGTTGTGACCTTTCCTTCTTTCAAAGCAAATGACGCAACCGTACCAACTTGTGTGCCATAATTTAGACACTCGGCCAAACAACCTTCACTATGGTCAATTGGTCATATTATTATCATATAATATAATAATCCATTTATATATATAACAAATAGAGAAGTGTAGGAAGACCAAAGACTTCATGGAATCAGGTGAATCGAGAACTAGATTGGTTTGATTGAACATCTAAGTTAGGAAAATAGTTAGCTAACCAGGGCGTCGATATCAGTAAACATTCTCCAATTTCAACTCTTAGATCACTAGACTGATGACTCTAAACCGGCTTGAACCTCAAACCAAAACTAACCACATCACAAAAAAATAAAGAAGCCTAAGTACAAGATATTGATTCACAATGTCGACTCACCTGGTTAAACAGCTCTTGGATTTTTGTTTGTTTCCGTTTTCTTCCCCAGCGATCAAATTACATATCCAGCCTTTTATCGCCTGATGCAATGATGAGCACAAAAATGCTGTGGCGATAACATTTGCTTGGGACAGTGGTACTCAAGATTCTCCTTGAAATTGTTAGGCTTGTTCTTGATTGGCTGTTTTTTTTTTAGAGCTGTAGCGCCAAATCAGGCTGTTGGGAATCGACAGGAACACCAGAAGACTGTTTTGCAGGAGAATCAGGGGACTGAACTCCGATGTTCAAATCTGGAGGGAGATTGAGATTCTCTTGTCTCTGCTTTAACTGGACTTGTGGAGTAATGCCTCCTCGCCATGGAGACTGGACATGGAATCTTGTGAAATCAGAAGTTGGAGCAGCCATCTGAGGGAAAACAATTGGTCGGTTGTTCTGAAATGGTTGGGATCCTCCGTTCATCATACCGTGGACAGGCTGTTGTTGCACAAATGACTGGAAAGGGAAACCATTCCTTTGAGGATGGAACTGTGTCTCTTTGGGGTCTCTCGGTGTAAAAGCTTGTTGGTGAAGTTGTTGTTCCCTTGAAGGATTATACAAGGACTCTGCAGATATCTGGCTGCTTTTCTGAATACTATGATTCTCAAATGTTTGTTTACTATTATTCCCTCCAGCTCCTATAGACATCCATGCTCGTGCTGCTGCTACAGAAGCATTGCTTGTATCTTCACTTCTTGCGGATAGTGGTGATGAGACATTAGGAGGAATATTATTAGCTTTAAGGTGATTATGAGTGGAGTTGTGCTGTGTTCGAGCCTTCTCACTGAAGTTTCTCATAAACTGTGCTTGTTCGCTGTGGCTTTGATGACTCTGTTCTCTCATGGGTTGTTGTGAAGTTGTTGCTGTGCGACTCATTTGATTTGCAGCATCAGTAGATAGATCAAACATTCTATTGTTCACACTGGGAGAGACTTTGCCATTACTAAATCCACCAGGGAAGGTCCCGTTAGTAGTCATCTGATGCTTATAATGTTCAGAATCTGTAGGGGTCATACTCCTCATCATGTCACTGGATGACCTGTATGATGCCACTGTATCTGATTTTCCAAAGCTTCGGTGATCTGAAACAAAAGCAGAACCAGAACTGGTTTGTTCTGCTGGTGGTGGTAAATTCAGCTCTACTTGCTGAGAAATCCTATTTTGAGGCTTGACAAAATCTAGAGGGGAAGGATTTTGATATTCATGCTGGCTCATAGATTTTAGGTTTCCTACTTGAGTAGCAACAAAAGATGGAATCCCTTCTGACACAGCCCCAATGGATGTTGGAAACGGGAAAGGACGGGGTCCATCTCGACCGGGTCTGTTACTCGGTTGTTCCTTTGTAGGTAGAGGAGTCTTAAACAAAGACTCATTCTTCTTTGCAGTAGCATTTGACTTGGGTTTTGAAAACACAGATGCTTCTTTAGGTGGTTCTTTAGGTGTGCAGGTTTCAAATAGAAGTACTGGTGTAGGAAGCGGCTCATATTCTCCAACCCATCCCCGACCAAACTTAAAGTCTGCAGGTAGTGCTTGCTCGATTCGCTGAGAAGCTATTTTCCATGCAACGGGTCCAAGAGTAGCAGCAAAACGTGCAAGGCTACTACCATATGCATGTTCTGCATGAAGTCCTACCTGATGATACGGGGAAAAGATTTAGTCAAGAAGGTTACTAAATAATAAAAGAGACTTAAAATAGCAGAATGAGACTTTGGACATAGTGATTATCACTTACAGCAACAAACTGCTTGATTTCACTCTCAAATGTTGAGAAAATGGAATCAGATCTATCATCGTCCTGCTGATCCCAATTTCCATAAGTTGCACGGCGGTCTTCTTCAACAACTGACAGCTTCCTCCCACATCTACCAAAGAGACCTTTTCCTGTAAGAGATGTAAAAATGGAAATCCCCAAATTGTTGTTAGATACAATGTAAGATTATATCTTCTAGGAGAGAGAGGTATTACAAAAACTATAACAAAGAATCATACCAGATGATAAGTCTTCTGCTTTCTCTAGACTGTCTGCCAAGGATGTGTTTCCCTCGAAAGGCACATCCATGCAGCTGTGATTTTCAGGTCCGCCAGTTTGAGTCGAAACAGGCTCGTTTTGAGAAGCTCCTCCGCTAGCAAGGTTTGCACCAGAGGAGAAATCAGAACCAACGGGCTGCTCTAGACCATTTCGACTGAAAGGCTGTCTAACTTGCTTCTTCACAGAGCTGCCAGGTTTCACCTTTTCATCTGTTTTCAGCTCCTTTTCAACACGTTTAATCTTAATCCTTGCCTTCTCGAACTTCCTCTTCCCCATTTCCTGAATAGTCCTTGCCTAGTAGAAATGATTCGATATAAAACGGAGTTCAGTATCCCGGCAGGCAGGAACTAAAAACTAATGCCAAAAAAAACAAAACAAAAAATTGGTGAAAAAAATGAAAATGTTATATTACCTGTTTATAGTAGACAGTATCTGAGGAATTGTATTGCATCGCATTTGAGCAAATCAATAAGACATCGCCCTGCAGTCAAAACATACAGTTTCAAAACCAACTTAGCAACGATATAAACGATGGATTATAGACCTGATCCTAGCAAATAAACTAGAGCAGTGTTATCACAAACGCATTATTCTACAAAGAAGCAAATATCCTTAAAAAGAGTTTCATCATGTAAAATCTCTCAGTGTAAACTTGAGAAACAAACTTATCAGTTATCACCCACCTCAAGCTCTTCTAATGTAGAATACGATCCATTGGCAAGCTTCTTCCTCACAGTCGAAAAATCCATGGGGTGCTCTATCATATCATGATAATCAGGAAGCTACAAATACAAAAAACAAAATATGTCAAATACGACAACTTAAAACTCCAATTACCAAACAGATTGCTCAGAGATAATACTATTTACCTCTTCAGGATCAACCGGTTCTGCATACACACCATAGATGTCTTTCCTGTTTACAAAATAAAAACTCCAAGTAAGATCATTTAAACAATGTGATAAACAACAGACAACAAGAAAAAAAAAAATTAAGGGGATTCCAAGTAGTGTACTTTTGAAGCTTGTCAAGGATCAACTCCAACGGCTTCTTGTCAAGGATAGGTGTTGTTTCTAAAGAGTGATCACACTGAGTCCCTAATCAAAACACCAAAAGTGATAGAGATGAGATAAGTCATGAACTCATGATAATCAAAGCTCAATACCAAGTTAACATAGAAATGCATCATACCACTGATACCAGAAGCGCTCCTCTTCTTCCTCTCCTGGATAAAAATGCAGACATGTAAGTATGTAACCACATATCAGAAACCTCAAAAATGTCTTTTGAATCAAAACCCAATACCAGACAAACAAAACAAAATGAAAAAGACAGAAGTGATTGACAGAGATAGTGTGACACAAACAACAACAAACAACACATCTACAATTAAGAGAGAGAAAGATAATGGGTAATGGAGAGAGAAAGGTGGGAAGCGTGATCAGATTCTGTGGGAAGAGAGAGAAGAGTAGGGAGGAGTGAGACAGCATCAGTTAGTTTTTTTTTTTTTTTTTTTGGGACAGTTGACCCCGACAGTTTAAGTATCTCTCCCCAACATACAACACTCTCATTGCAAGCAACAACCACAGAGCCACACACAGAGAGACAGATGAGTGAAACCTATCTCTCAACTCTTGCAATCAAGCTCATCAATTTCTAAGGTTTCCGTACATACCTTATCATCATCATCTTCTTCTTCATCATCATCTTCACCTCCCTCTTCTTCTACCTCTTCCACATCGCAATCCTTCTCTTCTTCTTCTTCTTCCTCATCTTCATCCTCATCCTCGTGACGATTAATTTTCCTCTTCTTCACTTGCCTCTTCTCACTCGCATCTTCTTCTTCTTCCTCTTCTGGTTCTTCGTCTTCATCATCTTCCTCCTCTTCTTCTTCTTCATAATCAGACGCGTGACTCACACGCGCTCTACTCTTCTTAATCGGAGGGTCAGCTCTAGCACGGCTCTGGTTCAGCTTAAGGACTTGCTTCAGCTTCCTCTGCCTCCTCTTCTCCTCTTCAACATCATCCTCTTCCTCTTCGTCGAAGTAATCGTCGAAATCGAAGTTGTACCTCACATTCCGCAGCCTTTGACCTCGCCGGAGCTCATATCCCGATTCACTAGGAGACGAACCACTACGCCGCCGCGCCGTCAGATCCGCCTTCGACGGACGACCTTTCCTCCTCCGTCTCGCGATCTGACTCATCCTTCTTCTTCTCTATCGAACTCAGTGCACACCCCAAATCCCCTTTCTCTCTCTCTCTCTCTCTCTCTCTCTCTCTCTCTCTCTCTCTCTATACAGCTAAGGTCTCTCTCTCTCTCCAACTTTCTATTTTTTTTTCTCCGGGTAGGAGAGAGAAAGGAAGAAATTGAAGTAACGTTGGGTCAATCGAACGTAAGTCTGAACCTCAGGCTCGGATAAACCTGATGTGTTCAAAAAAAACTGCGTGAAGTAAACGGCGTCAGTAGACGACGTTGGCTACTACCCGTTGCCCGGCTACTAGTTTTTCCACGTCATCAATTTCTTATTTGATGCTTTTGGACACGTTTACTCACGCGCTTTAACACTAAGCACTTTTTGTTTCCTTTAAAGTGTAGTTTATTCATTAATCAGAAGTTTAACTAGTAGAACGAGTAGAGAGGTCTATGGATTTTTGCGTTTTGAACGTACCAAAAATGGATAAACACGTTTTGAATTGAAAACATTATTACTATGTTGGAAGTACAACATCTGAATTTTCCATTATTGTTTTCTGACTATCCTCTTTTAATTGCTGTTCCGGAAAAAAGTATTTTTTTTTTAACCACAATACATATACTATTATATATAGAAGAAATATTGTTAGTCTTAGATTATGATGAGATAACTAGTGATGGACTTTTGTGAATATTTTTTTTAGTGAAAGAAAAGATGAAAAATTAAAAGGTTAAAAGAAAAGAAGAAACAAAATAAATAAGCTAATTAAGAGGAGGAGAATGTGCAACTTGGGAGTGATTGAGAATTTTGCGAACAAAAATATGACACGGCGCCTATATTTTCAAAAGTGTCACCTTTTTTTGTCCCATCCTTTTTGACAAAACGTACACAGCCTAACCACTATACTAGAAATATATTCTCCAAATATGCGTGACAGGTTCATATACAAACTCCTCAATTGGTAGGAAAGTTTGATTTAATTTGTATCTGTGATGGAGTTTTGCTCGATCTAATAATACATGATTGTCTCTTCTCTTGAGGTAAATTTGAATTCAAGTATTATGGGCGTAATTGGTATACTTATCCTCATTGCAATACGTCAAATACACCATTGCTATTGTGACCAATGGATACAATAGTAAGTTCAAGCGAAATAATACGTAACCCTTGTCAATTTATGTATTACCACTTGAAAAATGGCAACTGTTAAAAACTTTTACCTGAAATTTTATTGGATCCAATGTTATTTCATCAAAAGATTATTTAAAACTTTTAGATTCTTTTTAGCAGAGTGTTTGTTCTTGGTCATTGTGGTCACATTTCAAATGTTTGTGACTCGACCATGCATGTCATCATATGTTTTAAGACAAAAAAAACTTACATATAATACGCGTGAGAGATTCAAAACTCTCTACAAATATGGTTTGAAGTCATTTTAATTTCTCTAATATGGACACTCTTAAAAAAAATAATTTTAATGACTATACTTTCGCAATGAATGAAAATTATTCTCAAATAATTAAAATGTGAAAATTGAGTCAGCAAATAAATAAACACGGTTGACTTCGCCATATTTGATTAAATTTGAATATACACTACTACTTGTTAGACGTAATAATAAAATAAACCTTTTTTGTTTTGGGAACTTGAATTAAATCTGAGCCGTCCAAATTACATCAACATCGAGAGAATCAGACGATTTAGAAGAAGAAGAAGATAATAACACTAAAGGGTCCCACAATCATCAGAACATTATGTGTTACTCTCCTCTCTCCTGAGTTCTGCTGACCTTTCAACAACACTCTTAATTATTACTACATATCAACAAAAACTGATATGAACGAACACATTGTTTGTTTTGACTTAACTCTTTGCATTAGTATGTAGTTATGTAGATTACAATGAGATTAAATAAATGTGTTAAAAATATATAATGCATGTCTAAGTTTGACGTACAAATTAATGTATAATCTCAAACCAAAACAATTTTTTTGGTTGGAAGATAATGTTCGTGAACGCTAATGTCAGCATTTGGATTTTCACAAATTATTTAATCGCCATTTTATAACCGATAATTAGTAAGCTTAACTAGTGGTGGGGCATTCGGTGTCGGTTCGGGTAATTTGGGTTTCGGGTAATTCGGATTTATAATTTATAGAATCATATAAGTATTATGGAAATTTCGGTTCGGATTTTTCGGGTCCGGGTCGGTTCGAGTATTTTTTTGGAATACCGAAATATATCTGATATGTTTTGGGTTCGGTTCGGTATAAGTATTTTTTACCCATTTAAAACCAAAATACTCATATATAACTAAAATACCCTATATATAAATTGAATAACTATATCAAATTTCATAAAGTTATAACTAAAAAAAAAATCATACCAACATAACTAAACCAATTCTATATAAAGTCTAAAGAATCAATCGATGAACTAAAGTACCAAACACTCGTGGTTAAATGCATCAAACTCTCGTGGTTAACTCTATATACAATATAAGTGTCAATTGATGAACTAAATTCACTAAGCAATGGGGTTTACTTTTGGATGAGTCTTTAACGTCTCTGAAAAAGGAGATTCAGGAGAAGAAACAAAGAAATTTAAAAAATCCAGATTCAAATTGTGGATTAGGGTTATAGAGTTTACAAAAAAAAAACAAATCTTCCGCAGATATAGCCATATAGGTAGTGGAGAGTGGAGACGAACTGATAAATATGATTCTTATTCTTCTTCAATGTAATCTCAAATGATATACATACATAAGGATTATATATGTGAAATGATAAACAACATAGGTTCGGATATATATGGGTACTAATTGGGTATCAGTTCGGATCGGGTAATACCCGATACCCAAAAGTATTTACAATTAAGATTCAATTAATATATTGGGAAAGATCCATATCCGATCCGAACTGGGGTTTTTCGGTTCGGTTCCAATACGGATATTTCGGGTCGGATATTTTGTCTAAGCCTAATCTTAACCACTAGAGACTTGAGTAAATATATTTGATGAATTTGTTTTTACTGAGCTGGCTTTGAATATTACTAATACTAAATTAGGTTGGTAAGCTTTAATTTGACAAGAACAAAACAAACAAACAAACAAACAAAAAAGCCCACGAAGGAAATGACCCAAGAGTCCAAGACCCTAAAACAGAATTATACAACATTGACTTATTTATTATAGTTTAGGCAAACGATATACATTTATATTTCATATTTGTTTTTTTTTTGTGATGTTTTGTTACTATTTATATCATTCAGGTATTCGATTTGGTTGACTTATTTTATGATTGGTTGTAATATTTTTAGTTATATTAACTAAATGTTTTTCTATTGAAAATCCACCTAAAATATCATACTATAATCTACTTGCTTTTTAGCTTAAGCATCCTATAAAAAAACGTAGGAAGTAATATGATATTAATGGCGTGATTGGTGGCAACATCAAAAGATTAATAATTTTTTCATATGTTGGTTGTGTTACGTGTACCAAATTAATCATGAATCAACATTCAACGTATATATTATACGTAAATAGAAAAAGTATTCAATATTAGAACCGAGAGTCAGCGGAGTTGTAAACTAACCGATATGAATGAGATGTTCGACGTCGACAATCCCACGTTTTACGGTGAATCTATTTTCCCGAGGTACCACCTCTTATCTAAAATTCTCATTTGTTTATAATATATATTGATCCGTTCGTAAATAGTTTGATTCGTTGACGTACTAATTATTAGCAAAACTAATCACTGTTAGTTACTGAAATTACAGGTAGGCCGTAGTTGTTTGCATACTAGTTGTGTGTACGTATATGCATAGACGTAATAATTGGTAGAGTAGACGTATTTTGGTTGCAAAGGTTACACAGTAATTGGTACGTACGTGGTTTTGTTAATCAATAGAATTATTTTATTCATACTATATATGGCACAAACGTGCAGTGATCTACAATATATTAGGAGTTTCGTTTAGGTCAAAGTGTCCTAATCTGTTTTACCGTACTAAAACCGTTTAAATTAGCCTTTTGATATTATTTATATATACCCGAATATAAGTAAATCAAATCAATCCCAAAAGGACAAATAAAATTTGTAGTTATTTGCAAATCTTCCTAAAGAGTATTTATATGTTTCGGCATTATGCATGGACTAAATAATATACCGACATCAAACTAAAATCCAAACCTTAGGTGGTGAACTTGTGTATTCAAGATCTGCTGGTTGATAAATTTGATAAAGCTAATAGTCTAATACTAGTAGTATTGATTTAGCTAAATTTGATACTACTGTTTAGTACTCACCTAGTACGGACAAAAAAAATAAATAGTACTCGAAAGCATAACTAGCTCTAAAGTAAAATCCTCTAGCTAGCTGCTGGATATTTTGGTTTCGGATTTTTTTTTTTTATAAACCCTATCAGCTGTTCGGTCAGCTTCGGTAGAAACATACCGAAGTGCTTCAAAGTGAGTTTTTTCTGAAGGGCCACCACAATGTATGTCCCGAGTTTGGAATACCTTCCGATTAATGCCAGAGGATAATCAGGTCACCTGCATTTTTGACTACCATATAAACTAATTGGCCCAAGGTCCAACTGACAAACTTCTTACACAGCTATAATTTTTATTTTCAAGATGGATCGAATCTGGATTAGTTCCTTTCAACTTTTTTCCAATTCTTTTTTATCACTGGACCACAACTATGCGGGCTGGTTTTAGAATTTTAGAAAAATGATTTGATCTGTGGGTAAACTTGTGATAAATATAATATTTACAAAGTCGTTCCCAAACACATATTTAACAGTCGTTCTCTACAAAACTAGAACAAAAATACATATATTTACCAAGTCATATGCACTAAAATATTTTGAGAGGAAATAGTAAAATAACATATATTTGTAAATTGCAATATTGACTTCTCCTATTCTCCTTTTATGTAGTAATTTGTTTTCTTTCGTTATGTATCGGGAATTAAATATCTTATCGATATAGGAAATGTATGAACGATGTCTGTTTTGCTGTTGTTTTTATTTATGTGAATGCAATTACTTAGTTTCTTTGTTTACGATTTTTCTCGCAATTTCTGAAACTTAGCGTGGTGCGGGGATTAGCCCAGTTGACACGGTGACAAACTGACAATGACCACTACAACCATTAAAGAGACTTCATTTAATAATTCTTTTTTTTTTTGGTTAAAGACTTCCTTTAATTCATTAGTATAATTCTTAGCTTTTGTTATTTCAAAGTGTTGTATCTATTTAAGCATAAACATTTATGTAGTATCTTACTTTAGACTATATCGCCGTTAATTGATATGACATTATTCTTTTCAATAATTATCAGTTTTCACATTTTTTGTTTATCCATCGTACAATCTTGTAAAATCACCATGCAGCATAATACATCTTCTGCAGATTCAAAACTGTACACGAAATTAATGTATATATCAGTGTTGTCATTTTACAATATTCTAATTAAACTAAATTTGCGTCTGTTTTTTCAACTATAAAACATCAGTTGTAAATTGACTTAAAAATACTACGCCAGTTTTCCAAAATTATTTCTCAACAATTCAACGCAAAAGCAAAGACATGTATACAAATGTGAACACGCGTTAAAAATGACTTTCTGAAAAATCAGTTCATGAAGTGACTGACGAATCACTTTTTCTTCCTTTATTGAACTGACAAATAAAAACGAGTATGAAGTATGAACTATACGGTAACTCAGAACGTATTAGAATTTTCGTGTATATAACTTTCAATACAATTGAACTCAACTAATCTATTTATTAAATGAAATTTAGAAAACATATATAGTTTGATCTTATAAAAACCTCGAACTGAACCGCTCATGAAGTAATGAGTTATTTTTATTTTTTATTTTTTGAAAAAAGTAATGAGTTATTTTGACATCTTACAATTTTACAAAAAAGGACTACCTACATGCATGGTTGAGTTAAAATGATTTTTCAGTAAGTTAATAAACATCTAATTTATAATCAGTTCGGCTATAATTCTTCTAACCGACCAAAACTTAATCAGTTAATCTAGTCAGAGTTAGGGATACATTATTGTTTCACAAGTTTTACTTTATGTAATTATTCGTAAGACGCGTTCCTCGTCGATTTTGTTTGACTCATATCTCTATCATTCAAATCAACAACCCAATAATAATTAAGTTGCATAGTATATTTATATAAAGTATATAATTTATATATAAGATAATATGGAAATGTGATATTGCATGGGCTAAAAATGCATACGATGGAAGTTTTGGTGGTGCACATCTCAACTTTAGTGCAAGAAAGTACATCCATAAAGATATTGTTATTATATGGCTTGGAGCCTTGAAAAGATAACAAAACAAACAAAAAAAATCTACAAGTTTGACTTGTTTGCAAAATAATAATTGAGAATGATCATGTATCTCACGATGATTACAATTCGGATCAAACTCAATCTTCTTTAAAAAAAAAATGTCCAAAATCAAACTTTTCATATTCACTACATGATGATAATTCGCATGATATATAGTAACGAATTAGGAATTTAGGATGATGTAGTAAACTACACTTTACTATATTAAAAAGACTAAAAACATGGTTGATAGTATAAAACACTCTTTCCAATTAGTAGATGTTTTAGGTCTCCACACGAATAAAAAAAAACTATATTTGGAATTACAAGTGTATTCTTATTTATAATAATTTTTAATTAAAATAAAGTAGAAAATGATAGAGTTAAATCAAGAAATAAACTAGTGAAATTTATAAATTTTTGAAAGAAAAACAATATTAACAGTTTGAAACAAAAGGTATATAATTTTATGACCATCGAACAACTCAATATTTTTTTTCAAAAAAAAATACTTAGTTAACGTAACCTTTCACAAAACGCACAATAAATAATGTAAACCTAACAATAATTTGGAATGGAAAGAATATTATTTATAACTAACTGAACTCAATAACTTACTATATTTGCTTACCTAAAAAAAAAAAAAAAAANCACGATAAATAGTATAGAAACTTCCAAACTCTTTCGGTTTCCCTTTCCCCTTTTTAAAAATTTGGCAAAAGAGAAGCTTTGCTTATTCTATAAGTAATTCCAAACCTTAATTATGAAATTTACATTAATATCAAGATAAATTAACAGTAGTATATATAAATTCACTTAAAATTATTGTTTTCAAAAAGATAAAACTAGATTAGTATATACAAAACTAATATGATTGATATGCAAAGCTGATATATGTCGAGAACTCGAGAAATATAAAATGGGTTAAAATCTAAAGTTTTCGGTGCAATATACTGTAACAAATTTGAAATTGCCATAACAGTCACCATAGTACCAAGTGACACAAATCATGGTCTGTCTGACAATGACATAACAAAAGAAGCTGCCTAGTACTTGATTTTTAAATATTTTCCTCTTTTCACATTAGCAGTCTTTTATTTTATTTTTCTGCTTTTGTAAATTTCTTATAACGTCGAATTCACATTTCTCTTCTATCTATATAAACCCCTCACTAAGTTTACATCTCTCTTACAAACTCCCACGAGCCTCGGAGCAACAAAACCACATTAAAAGAGTTCGCCGGAAAAACAAAACCAGAAAACATGCCGGCGAACAACACATCTCTTCTCACCATCTTTCTCCTCTTTCTTGGTTTACTCCGGTTCGATTCATTCCCCGGTTTACAAGCTGCGACCGGAAAATTAGCTTCGGTTCCGGGACTATACGTGTTCGGAGATTCTTTAGTTGATGCCGGAAACAATAACTACTTACCAATATCAATATCCAAATCTAACTATCCACATAACGGCATCGATTTCCCGAACAAGAAACCCACCGGAAGATTCTGTAACGGCAAGAACGCCGCCGATGCTATCGGTGAGTTGTTATTATTATCAGGATTATTATTTATCATTCTCCGGTGGCTTTTTTATTTTCTTTTGTAAGAAATGAAGTTGATAGTGTTGGTATGTTATGTTATGGCAGACCACGATTGGTTCGATTTAGATAGCGTGACGTGCTGGCCATTAAAATTAAATATATTCACTTATACTTTATAAAAGAAAATGGTCAGACATTGGAAAAATATAATATTTTTTATAAAGATAATGTTACACGAAGTTTTCTAACGATTAAGTTAGTTGTGGACGTCAATGTTTGTAGTACTCGAGATTGTTGCTAAGTATGACATATCGAGTTTCATGTACGAGAGAGTTGTGTTTTTGGTAATTTATTAATTTAGGCCTTGTTTTTTTGTTGTTGTTGGGTTGCTTAGCTGAGAAATTTGGTTTACCGTTGCCGCCACCGTACCTCTCACTTAGAGGCTTACTAAAAAGGGAGACGAGAAAATCTGCAGCCGTGACCGGTGTGAATTTTGCTTCCGGTGGAGCCGGAATCTTTAACGGTTCCGACCAAAAACTAGTAAGTTTATATAAATAACTAAAATATATATTCTCTTCCACATTATATATTTAAAATTTATGGAAAAGAATGGAATAGAGTATTTGATTCGATGGCCAGCTTTATTTTATACCGAAAGTTAGGCGAAAGATTTCAAGCACATATATGATATATGCCATTCATTTATGATATATCATCAGGGAATGGTTAATTTAATAAAATTTTAAACTTAAAAAAAAAATCGTGAAGATTTTAATTAATTAAACCTTAAAAGAAAACAGTGTTAGTCGTTGTTGATAAATAAATTAGAAACTCATGTAATACCTACCGATCACAATTAAATGTTACTATGTACAGTAATTTAAAAGTACTGAGACTCGAGATGTCATTATGCTAATCGAACAATTAAATGTCATTAAATACATCGAGATTCTGAGTTTCTTTTGCGAGAGTAAATGAGACTTGAGTGTTTTCGGGATTATTTGTTTTGACTATGAAGAAAAAAAAACACAAAAAAAAAACAAAAAATATCACAAAATATGCGGTGAGCGTGATCGAACACGCAACCTTCAGATCTTCAGTCTGACGCTCTCCCAACTGAGCTATCCCCGCAATTTGTTGTCAGGTTGTTAAAGCCTTTACTTATATGTTTTCAGGGACAAGCTATTCCTTTATCAAAGCAAGTGAACAATTGGCTCTCTATTCATAAAGATCTCACGACTCAGCTTGGACCATCAGAAGCACAAGCTCACCTATCCAAATCTCTATTCACTGTTGTAATAGGAAGTAACGATCTTTTCGACTACTTTGGATCGTTCAAACTCCGACAACAGAGCAATCCTCAACAATACACACAATTAATGGCTGATAAACTCAAAGAGCAATTAAAGGTATAAAACATAATAATATCAAGCATTCATGTGATCTTAGTTATATATTTGGATGATGATTAAATTTATTGAAAATTGTATCAACAGAGAATTTACGATAGTGGTGCGCGTAGATTCCTTATCATCGGGGTAGGGCAGATCGGCTGCACACCGGGAAAAAGAGCGAAGAACTCAACAATCCACGAATGTGACGAAGATGCAAACATGTGGTGCTCTTTGTATAACGATGCTCTAGTAAAAATGCTGCAACAACTCAAACAAGAATTGCAAGGCTCAATGACGTACACTTACTTTGACAACTTCAAGTCCTTAGAAGACATTATCTCCAATCCCGCCCCTTACGGTACGTTGATGATATTGATATTTTGGGTATTAACATTTTCTTATCTCCATTGATGAAAATTAGGGATATATAATCAAACTGAAATCAAACCATATACTATATATATCCTGAAATTGTGAGAGATGAACCACATTAAACTATTCAGATTACATGTCACTAGATTGGTAAACAAACTTTTGTATTCTTTCAATTATGTTTGACTTCTCTTTCATTTTGTAAAGAGATCTAGTAGTAATCAATCTAAAATCTTAGTTCACATGAAATATTTCTTCCTAAAGGTATGACCGTATGAAAATTATATATATTCAAATAATAAATTTTTAATAGGAAACTGAAATAGTTTACATATCTTGAATATATGAAAGACCATATAGTTTTTACCAAGTAATACAAATATTTTTAGAAGTTTTTAAGATAACAGTTAACAAAGAATATTATAAAAGACCATATATATATTCCAAATGCCAAGCAACCGAAAAGTTCCAAACTGGGATCACTATAAAAGTGAGGGGACACAACACAACACACATGATCCACGTACCAAATTACCAAAGTGGTGATAGTACTAGAAAAGAAGAATAGAACATGCTAGCAAACAAGATTGAACCAACGTGTATCTAACACGGAAAAAACAAAACCGTGGTCGTTTTTTCTTATTTCAGGTTTTGCGGACGTGACATCAGCATGTTGTGGAAATGGCGGCGAATTGAACGCGGACCTTCCTTGTCTTCCCTTGGCAAAGTTATGTTCAGACAGAAGCAAATATCTTTTCTGGGATCGTTACGGTCATCCCACAGAAGCTGCTGCTCGGACCATCGTCGACCTTATTTTATCTGATGATTCACATTACTCGTCTCCTATAACTCTCACTCAATTGGTCTCTACATGATCAATATATACACACGTCTTCGGTCTTTATTTTTTTTTGGGGAAAGAGTACATAATTAAGTAGACAAATGGGATTTGGAGACTTGATTTGTATTCATATACGTACTAATTTTGTTACCAACGAAATATATAAGTTTTTCAATATTAATTTTCTAGCTTTTCTCTGTTTCTATTTTATAAACCGGTATACCAGAGCTGTACCGGATAGATCGACATATACTACGACATCATTAAGCTGATAGTCTGATACTACAAGTTAATTATCGAGTCCATATGCCTGAGCTTCCTTGTAAGTTTGCATTTGCAACACACTAACATGTTAATCCTCTCCTTCGGTTGCCACCGGTCAAGTTCATTTTCTAATTTAGCAGCAGCGACCGGAAAATTGGTTCCGGTTTAGCTAGTCTATAGGCATGTTCGTTTCATCGACGCAGGCGACTGCGGCAGCGGCAGCGGTAAACACAACATTTTTAATCGCCGCATCTAATCAACGTTTAAAATGTGAAGATGCGTTTGCCGCAGCGTTACGCCGCATGTAGCTGCAGCAACTAAACGAACAACAATAGCTGCGGCTGCCGCAACCGCAGGTACTTGCGGCGATGAAACGAACATGCCCTACGTCTCCACTCTTCACGGCGTTGATTTTTTTCCCCGGCGTAATTTTTCTTTCTTTCTTTGAATTGAACTTGGTCGTGTGTGGGGATGTCAGACCACGATGGGTCATGATATTTAGATATCTTGACTTGCAAGTCATTAAAGTATGAATAGTAATTAATTAAAGCTTAGAAAAAAAAACAAATATTGTAAGTCGTTGTTGATAAATAAATTAAAAACTTATAGTACTATAAGTCTATATGTACTTAAACATGAAGTATACCTACTGATCACAATTAATTGTTTCTATGTAATTGAACATGAAGTATTGAGACTTGAAATGTCATTATACAATTGAATGTTAAACGAGCGATTAATTAACGTCATTAAATATTTGAGTGTCTTCGGAATATCTCTTTTGGAATAATATCTTTACAATACGAAAAATGAAAAAAAAAATCAAAATATGCGGTGAGCGTGGATCGAACACGCGACCTTCAGATCTTCAGTCTGACGCTCTCCCAACTGAGCTATCCCCGCATTTTGTTAACTGTTTGCTAATGTTTTATTAATTATTCCCATATTTAATTTACCTCTCTCCTAATCTAAGACCAACGAAAGCTCAGAATCACATACCGTAATCTCGGTTCACGGTAAACTAAAAATCTGAAAAGAACTACAGCCGCAAGAAAACGAGTATACCGAACCAATAAACTCAAGTACTCAAAACAATGGATAATATTATAAACCTCTTCTACCATATATTTTATAAGTTATTATGTGATGTCTTGTTCTTTCTTAAATTAAAAAAGTGCAACAACACTTTTCAATCGTCAATGGTACTCGAAAATCAAGAAACGACCCTAATCAGATAATGAGTAGTATTTCATACCGAGTCAAGCAACCATTATAAAAAGGTTAAAAACCATGATCTGATACAACTAATGTTGGTATTACTACTAGTTACAAATTTATAATGTAGTGGTTAAAAAACGTGTGGGTCAAGCCATCTCAGCCCTATCAAAATGGTCCGAGTCAAATTAGAAATTTTTGTCAATGCTTCGAAAAAAAAAGAAAATCAAAGTCAGGTCATCCCCATTTTTAAACAAAGTTAACCAAAAGCCCTGCAAGACCAAAGCTATAAAAAGTCGAAACATATTACTAGCAGTAGTAGTCACTATACAAAACCGGCTTGTTTACGGCTGAACCTGTCCATCACTTTTTTCACAACATCGCTTAGATGATAGCAACGTTTTAGTTAAAATTATATTAAAAAAAAAAAAACGAAATGGAATCAGTCCTACTCCTACTAAAGAAGGTTATTAAACACCCACAAAAGAGTAATTTGGACTATTGACCCCCAAAAAAATATATACATGCAACTTTACCCAAATGTTGAATTTCCACAGACAAAAAAAAGTTTGGACCATTTCAACATTACTAACATGATATATACAAAGAACACAACTATAATCTTATAGCAAAAAAAAAAAAAAAAACCATATAAAAAAGCTCTCTCTATGGAATGCTATGTATGTTGTTTTCTAAACCAACTTTTCCAAATTCGATTCCAAAAAGGATAAAAACCAATCAATTTCTCTATATTAAATACCATTACCATAAAATCACATATTGCAAAGACATCATAACTCTAATCTCATTTTTTTTTTGTATAAGTAACTTAATAAATCTAGGGAAAAAGAAATATTTAAATATTGACAATTGTCGTCGTAAATTCGTCTTGCTCCCCCCCCCCCCCCCCCCCCCCCNCCCCCTCCTTGATCTCACCTTCTTCTTCTTCTTTCGTCTTCTCTATTTCCACAATCTTTCAATGTCGTGTAGTTGACAAAACAATAGAAAACATTAATAACTTGCGCGCACGTACAGGTGCGCACGATAATGGAGACGGCGCCGCCGTCCTTTGTCTCTAAAGCTAGAACCGCCTTCAATTCCGCCGCTGCTAAAGCGGAGCGCGTCTTCACTGATCTCAAATCTGATCGTGGTATTAATAATTTTTTCAATTCCTCTCTCTCTCTCTCTTCCCCGTAGCTTCCGCTTCAGTTTTTGACTTTAATTTTGTTTTGTTTTTTCTCGTTCATTTACTAAAATTTGACTGATGATGAATAAGATGCTTATCGCTCCACCTCTGGTTTTTGGATTAATTCGAATTCTATTTTTGGGGTTCTTCTCTCTTGTCAAATTCGAATTCTATTTCTGTGTTTATTTTTTTCCTTTGTAGAGTCAAATTCAATTCTATTTTTTTTTTTTTGTTTTCTGGTGATTTTTATTTGATTTTTTTGAACTGGAATTGTTGAAGAGGAGGAGAAGCAATCAGCAAGGAATGAGAATGACTCTAAGGTTAGGTTCTTTGCACAGATACACACATTTTATGGAATCATNAAAGCTAGAACCGCCTTCAATTCCGCCGCTGCTAAAGCGGAGCGCGTCTTCACTGATCTCAAATCTGATCGTGGTATTTAATAAATTTTTCAATTCCTCTCTCTCTTCCCCCGTAGCTTCCGCTTCAGTTTTTGACTTTAATTTTGTGTGTTTTTTTTTTTTTTTTTTTTTT